>NC_066526.1:11299064-11394064 GCF_024679095.1 Eriocheir sinensis
CACTGTTGTCCTGGCAAGGGAAGGGGTTGACGGGGGAGGCAGGGGAGTGGTCTGAGTAGGTTGCTATCGGCTTATCTGGCAGCGTGTCTGTCACCAAGACAGGGAGACAGATAGTGGTTGGGTGCGAGGTAAAGTGAGTTTGCTTGCTTGCTTGCACGTGTGTGTGTGTGTGTGTGTGTGTGTGTGTGATTAAAGCTCTCCTGCGATATATACTGTCATTAGTAAACACCGAGTAACGTATTTTTGCTTAATTTGTTGATATATACACACTTGAAATATATGAATACATCTTTCCTCTCTGAATAGTCAACCTTAACGCACACACACACACACACACACACACACACACACACACACACACACACACACACACACACACACACACACACGGAGCTTAGTCATTCATTCACCTGTGCATAATGAAGGCCAGGAAGCGCGCCTCTTCGTCCTAATAACACGGCTGGAAAGAAGATTCGACAGATAGTGACAAGCCTTCCACGAGCTACCTTATCGCTTCCTTCATTACTGGGAGTGGACCTGCGGGGGAGGAGGAGGTGGAAGGGAAGAAAGAAGAGGAAGAATTGGAAGTAAGAGCTCAGGGGCGGAAAGACAAGAGAAGTACTAGAAAAAAAGAGAAAATCGTGAACAAGAACAAATAAAGAAAAGGAGGAGGAAGAAGAGCAAGGAATCCAGCGAGAGAAAAGGAAAAGGTCGAGGATCAGAAGGAGGAGGAGGAGGAGAAAGAGGGAGGAATCACGTGAAAGAAAAGGATAAGGTCAAGCAAGAGAAAGAGGAGGAGGAAGAGGAAGAGGAGGCAGTAACGTTAGGTTGAGAGGTACTTAGAGACACACAGCACTTTTACGAGCGTGTGAGAGGGAGTCCGAGGTTTTATATACTCTTTTTCCGAGGAGTTACTGTGGTAGGGGTGGGGGGCGAAGGGGGGTGGTGGGGGAAAGGGGGGTGTGGTGAGCCAAGAAAGAGTATCGTGTCAGGTGTCCCTTGCTGTCCTGTGTGTGTGTGTGTGTGTGTGTGTGTAGAGGGGGATCACTTTCTCATCCTCCCCATCTCCTTCCTTCATCTACATCACCACGACAACCACAGCCTTCCCCTCCTCCTCCTCCTTCTCTCCTTCCTTCCTTCTCTCCTTCACTCCTTCCTTTCTCTCTTCTATACTCCTCCTCTCTTCCATTCGAACCCTTCCTTCCTCTTTCCACTCTTCCCTTCTCCTCTTCTGCACTTCTGTTCCTTGTCCTTCCCTCCTCCCTTTCCTCCTCCTCCTCTCTTCCCCTACCCAACCCTCCTCTCGCCCTCTGTGACCCTATTGAAGAAGCATCCCTGCCCCTTTTATGCTTCTATGCCCATTCATGCCCATTCCCTCACCTCCATCCCTTCCCTCTTCTGTATGAGGTCATAGGTCAAATGGGGATAAAAAAGGAGTGTCTATATGCCCTTATGACTTATGCCCATTCATGCCCATTCCCTCACCTCCATCCCTTCCCTCTTCTCTATTAGGTCAAAGGTCGTAGAGGGGGATATAAAAGGGGAGTATTGACCTCTGCTCCTTTTTCTCAATCATCAACACTCCCTTCATGTCCATTCCCTCACCTCCGTCCATCCCCCTTTCCCTAATAGGTCAGAGGTCACGGATGGGGATAAAAAAAGGGGGAGCATTTACCTGTGTCCTCTAACTTTTATTTCCATTCGTCAACATCAAAGTGAGCCCGTAATTGGCCGCCCTTTGACAGGTGTGCAGGCGCGTGAAACGATAAATACATGCATGAATTTGATCAACACAAAAACGTTAGCTATACATTGCAGGAACGGGGTTTGGCTATTGTAAAGGCGAAAAAAATCATATACTCGGAAATAAAAGTTAGTTCATGGGTTTGTATTAATATCATTAGAGCAAAGTTAATAAATGAGGTAGTAAATATGTGCTGTTAGGGTTTTGATTATGTGGAAGGCGAAAAAATCATATACTCGGAAAAAAGTTAGTTAATGGATTTGTATTAATATCATTAGGGATTACTTAATATAATGAGTTCATAAATACGTGATGTTAGGGTATAATGATGTGGAAGGCAAAAAGACATACTCGGAAAGAAAAGTTAGTTGGGTTAATGGTTTTGTATTAATATCGTTAGGACTGTTCGTATATAAGTTAATAAATACGAGCTCTTTGTGTTTGATTAAGTGGAAGGAAAAAAAAATAATATATATATATATATATATATATATATATATATATATATATATATATATATATATATATACGTAAAGAAAAGTTAGTAAGGTTAATGGATTTATATTAGTATCATTAGGGCCGTTAATAATACAAGTTAATAAATACTTTCTGTTATCTCACAACGAAAAACGCTTGCAAGTAAATAGATTAGCACAAAAAGTTAGATGGGTTAATGAATTTACACCAGCATCATTACGGCTCAGTTAGTAAATATGTTGATAAATACCTCCTGTTAACTTCGTACGAAAAAGGCTCGCCAGTAAATAGGTTAGCACAAGAAACAGCTTCAGGAACAAGTGTGACCACCATTTAGGGCGAAGGGTGGACCGGGGAAAGTTTTTGCCTTCAGTAAATTGATGTATCAATTTATATGCTGCGTATCAAGGAAAATATGTAGATGGCTAGACCGCTTATAAGTAACGAAGGCGAAAAAAGGTGTAAAGGAGACGGGAATATGAAACCAGCCTAAATAAGGAAAGAGAAAGCTGAGGATTTTAACAACACGCACTTAAGAGCTAAAAAGGAAAGGACTTCTGTTGATAATAAGATTGTGATATTATTCTCTGATAAATTTAACCTGAGAGAGAAAAGCTGAAAGATGAAACACACGAAGGAATATGAATGGAAGAAAACAAAAACAAATGATTTACTGGCTTGAGAATAACATAATGGAGGATGGAATTATAATTGACTTATGGAAATATATAAGACAGCAATATTAGTCTCTGGTAAATCTAAAATAAAAGAGAGAAGCTGCATTCTTACCAATACTAAGGACTTTTGTTAATAATATAGGCAGTGGTATTAGTCTTTGGTGAATCTAAACTGAGAAAGAAAAACTAAAGGATGAAACATATGCAAAGGAAATGTTAATAGTTGAGAAACAGATAACTTACATCAATATACCCAATATGAATAAGTATAAGCATAATATGGAGTATAAATTGAATGAAGAATGGACTTAGGATTGATTTTTGACAGCACTGAAGACTTTTGACAAATTTAAGACAGCAATATTAATCTTCGGTAAATATAGAATGATAGAGAGTAACGTCGTTTCCTTACCAGCCTTCTAAGGATGAAACATAGGAAGGAAATGTGAATCGTAACAAATAAAAGAGATTTCAGTGGATTACAAATTGCATCACGAATTTATGAGGGAAGGATTGCCTTATAAATAAACTTTCTGCTTGTGTTTATTATTCAGGGCAAGGAAAATGATTATAATGTTATGCCACTACCAGCAGCACCTCATTCTTCTAGCTCCTCCTCCTCTTCCTCCTCCTCGATATCAGCTACTGTTTCTCCTCCTCCTCCTCCTCCTCGTTGTCATCTGCTTCTCTTCTTCTCTTCCTCGTCATCTTCTCTTCTCCCCCTCCTCCTCCTTGTCATCTCTTCTCCCCCTCCTCCTCCTTGTCATCTCTTCTCCCCCTCCTCCTCCTTGTCATCTGCTTCTGCTTCTTCTGCTTCTGCTTACCTTGTGCCCACCTGGCGTGTTAATTAGGGGCCATTATCGATTGACTCGCCGCTCTTAAATTGGTGGTGATGAAATTGGTGTTGATGGTGATGATGGTGGTGGTGGTGTTGATATTGTTGTTTTCGGATGTCTTGGCTTCACGTTAATGTTTTTTCCTCTGTTTATCTATCGTTATCTACCCTCTCTCTCTCTCTCTCTCTCTCTCTCTCTCTCTCTCTCTCTCTCTCTCTCTCTCTCTCTCTGTTTGGTTTGTCTTGCTTGTTTTTCTTGCCTCGTTTGGCGGGAAAGCGTTTTCTTTTTATTGGTGTGGGTAATAAGTCTCTCTCTCTCTCTCTCTCTCTCTCTCTCTCTCTCTCTCTCTCTCTCTCTCTCTCTCTCTCTCTCCACTATCTGTTTTCCATCCTGGTCCACGCAGCTGCTGGTTACGTCACTATCAGGGCGACTTAACACTTCAGTAAACATCTTATTGTACGCTTCACACACCTGACACTTTGGTTGCTTCTTTATATTACACTTCTGAATGATATACGTTACGCGCCTCACTGTTTATACGCCTCATTGTTTACACTCTATTGTTTACACTTCAGACTTCTGACACTTTACATTTTTAGTTGTTTTTTATTTCTAACACCTGGCAGTATACATTCTTCACTCTATACATTTCTTCATTGTTTACACTTTTCATTGCTTACATTTCTGTCTAACACCTTACACTTTGCTTCCTTCATCATAATTCACTACTAAATCATATACCCACTTTATTTTTTCATTGTTTACATTTCCTTATAAGAACTGACCCCATTTTCTTTATTGCAGTGCTCTTTAAATCATAAAATTCTGCACATTCTTCATTTCCTACGCTTCTAACACTTCATTTTTCACTATGTCAACCTTCAGCAACTCGTATTATTATGTTAAACCTTTAATTATGCACAGATTCCATTCTAATTCCTTACATATGGCATTCTCTTTTACGTCTTATCTTTTGCCTTTTAGGAACTCAACTCTGCCCTTCATTCTTTTATACACACGCTATCACTATGCACTTTTACCCTCTTGAAACATTCCTCTTATTATATTTCCTTAAGTGGCCTCATACCTACTCATGTTCCTTTAATTTTCATATCACGTATTGGTGGATTTTGTGTGACTCATGTTTACGTGTGTGTGTGTGTGTGTGTGTGTGTGTGTGTGTGTGTGTGTGTGTGTGTGTGTGTGTGTGTGTGTGTCCTGGCGCCCGCTATAATTGTGTTGTGACAAGTGGTGTGTAAGTTGGCGTGATTTATGGTGCTTGTTTTAACACCTCTTGATTAGCATTTGGACATTAGCTGCAGGATGTGTGTGTGTGTGCGTGTATGTGTGTGTGTGTGTGTGTGTGTGTGTGTGTGTGTGTGTGTGTGTGTGTGTGTGTGTTGGTGATAGTATTGGTGGCAGTAGTAGTAGTAGTAGTAGTGGTAGTTGTAAATTTTTATGGTGGTCTTGTTAGTGATAATGGCAATGATTATGGCCTCACACATAACCATAAATAATTGTCGATGTTTATGTGTACGTGTGAAGGGCGGGGAGGTCGAATCGGTGTCATTGTTATAAGTAAGGGCGGCGTTTACCTTGTTGCTAAGTGGTGGTGGTGGTAGTTGAAGTGATGCTGAAGCCCGAAGGTGGCGGCGGTGGTGGTGGCAGGAGGAGGGGCCCTTACCTTATGGCTTGGCACGGTTGTAAGGCGCGGAGGCGTTGAATAGCGGCGGCAAGGCGCAGGAAAGCAAACAAGGCTGTCTTAGTTTGTTTAATCTTTACAATACATTTCTTCTGGATATATACAAATTGTGTTTAGTTACTTTACGAGTATTATTATGTAGATAAATTAGGCAGGGATAGACCAATTAGTAGATAGGGATAGATATATAGATAGACAGTTAGGAAGAAAAAAATAGAATAATATATGAATAGGCTACACAGAGACTGATATAGTTAAGTTAGTCAGATAGATGGACAAATTGATAGATAGTGATTTATATATAGATAGACAGATAGCAAGAAGTAAAGGAGATAGAATAATAGGTAAATACATAGATAGACTGATATATATTTATGAGAGAGAGAGAGAGAGAGAGAGAGAGAGAGAGAGAGAGAGAGAGAGAGAGAGAGAGAGAGAGAGAGAGAGAGAGAGAGGGGTGGGGTACTTCGTTAATTGAATTGCTTATGCATATCTGAATATAAAACTTAATGATATATCCCTGGAACGAATGTTAAGAAATATGGTCTTTAAAAGTAATGCATAGAGTGAATGAGTTCCAAAAATATCACCTGTATTGAATGTATACCTTTTGAGGCTGACCGACACACACACACACACACACACACACACACACACACACACACACACACGTTCATGATAGAGTTCGTGGAAAGGTATGCAGAGAGAGAGAGAGAGAGAGAGAGAGAGAGAGAGAGAGAGAGAGAGAGAGAGAGAGAGAGAGAGAGAGAGAGAGAGAGGGCGTGATGGAGTAAGTCAAGCAGTCAACCCACGCCAGTGAGCTCATGTTAAGCTTTTGTTTTCCTTGTTTCCTTTTTATTGTCATTGTTATTGTCAGTTGCGGCGATGGAATGTTGTGTTCTCATTCCGAGGAAGTGACGTGTGTGTGTGTGTGTGTGTGTGTGTGTGTGTGTGTGTGTGTGTGTGTGTGTGTATCCGCTTCCCGGTCTTGTTAACTTCGGACATTCTCGGAAAGTTTTGAGTCCCGCTGTTATTATTTTCAACTAGTCCTGCTCCACCCGGCTTCTGCTTCTTCTTCATCCTCTTCTTCTTCTTCTTCTTCTTCTTCTTCTTCTTCTTCTTCTACAACTTGTCTTGCTCTAACCGGCTTCCTCATCTACTTCCTCTTCTTCCTCTTCTTCTTCTTCTTCTTCTTCTTCTTCTAATTCCTCATATTCTTGTTTTTCGTTTTCTTCTTATTCTTCGTATTTGTACCGTGGTAGTTTATTTATATGTGTTTTGTTATTACTGGTCTTGTGTAATGATGACCAGCTATTGATATATATTGAAGTGAGTCAGAGGATGAATGGACAAACTGTGGAATCGAGTAGCGCTACATTATGAGAGGAAGGGATTTTTGATACTGATGATAAGATAAAGGGACTGTGGTAAGGGACTTCGGGTTAATAAGGAATAAAAAGATACCAGAGGACTGAAGAACGTATGAAATGACCAACGATAAGGTAGAGGATTGCAAGACATGCGTGAGGGGTGGAAGGAATGCTATAATGAGGGAGAGAGAGACGTGTAAGGGGCTAACAATTATAATGAGGGGGAAAGAGGCATGTGAGGGAATGGGAATTAGAAAGTGAGGTAGTGGGGACGTGTGGAGGTGGTCGTGAGTGGGTATTTTGTGTGACAGGAAGGATGTGGCTGTGATATGAAGCTGAAGGGACGGGAAGAAGGGAGGTGACAGTAGGTATGATATGGAAGATAATACAGTACAGAGGATGATAGGTACACCTGAAGGGCTGTAAAAGGGGATGTGACAATAAGAAGGATGGGGAAGGTAGTACGGTACAAAAGAGCAAGTGATGGAGAGTATGGGTCATCTGTGGGACAGGGGAAGACTCAGGACGAGGAGGAGCAACAGTAGAAAGGATGGGGAGGATAATAGGGTATAGAGCAGCTGTCGGCAACCTGAGGCTTCGGAGCCGCATGCGGCTCTTTCAAGAGACCTGTGCGGCTCCTGCCACCTACTTAAAAGTCCAAATTATCGTAGAAAACTGAGAGCATAATACGGTGCATACATTAAGCAGCTCTCCAAAGAAACTCAGGAGCAGAAGTCACTTTAAAGTTTAAACCCACCATATGGTGACCAGATATATTTAAGTACATTTAGCATGTTTAAAAGTATGTAATATTTGTTCAGTCGTGGTAACAAACTTTAAAAGATTGACAATAGGTTACTGACATCATATTAAGTTAAGGGAGTGACTTCATAAATATAATAGTTTATTTTATGACAGTTGCAATTATATTTGCTATTATTATTATGATTATTATTATTATTTTTATTATTATTATCATTATCATTATTATTATTATTATTATTATTATTATTATTATTATTATTGTTGTTGTTGTTGTTGTTGTTGTTGTTTTTACTACTACTACTTTTATTATTATTATTATTATTTTTATTATAGTGTATATGATTATCTTGTCTGTGGTTAAAGTGTATAACGCCTATATGGAGGTGGAAAATTTTAATGTTTCGTAATTTCCATTCATAATTTGCACTGCGGCTCCAGCAGCACTGCTTTTCTGCCAAGTTTGAAGAAACAGCTTCTCGAATTATGGGTTGCCGACCTCTGGTATAGAGGAAGGTGTGATGGGCAGTACGGGGCTTCTGAAGAGCTGGGTAACGTGATGAGGTGACAGTAGGAGGCATGGGGAAGATTACACGGCACATAAAAGGATGCTATAGGAATGAGGAAGGATCTGAAAGGGTGAGAATGATTCAGTGGGTGGTGGGGAGGTGACAGGACAGTAAGAGACACGGGGAAGACAGTACGGTACAGAGGGGAATGTGCTGGGGATGAGGGGGGATCTGAAGGGGCTGGGCAAGACACTGGAGGGCGTGGGTGGCGGCAGTGGGTCGCGGGGGACGTGCGCCCGACCATGACAGTGGCGTGTCCAGGGCCAGCGCCTTCATGGCCTTGCCGAGGGAGGTGTTGCGTCACCGCCCGGGCATAGAGAGTACGCGAAGGGGTCACTGTCTGCCCTAATACGCCCCGCGCCCGCCATGCTCCGCGCTCCTAGTATTCGCGCCATATAAGGCCACCGCTAAGACGGCCCCGCCCCGCTACGTCACCGCCATGCCAGCAGGTGATGCCCGGAGCCCTGACGTCACCGCGCACAGCCAATGGAAAGCACCAAGGGTCATATTCTTCAACCGTTCGGCGCCCAAGCTCACATATTTGACACGGTTTTCGTAGGAGTTGCAGGCATATCCAGGGGTACTTTTATGACCCTGGTGGTAGTTCGACCCTTCCTCTGTATCGAGGACCTAAAAAAACTACTGATGTGAACCCGACTGATCTCCTTTTTGGCTTTTGGAATTAGTGGACGTGAGAGGCGGGAGCGTCTGAGAACACCGAGCCAAGACCCGTGACGTCGATCCGAGGCAACCAATGGGGCTCGAGCTTCGGTGTGACGTCGTGCCATTGGGCCAGTGAGGGTGCCTGCGGTGTGGGCGTGACGTCAGCGTGCCCGGGGGTGGCTGGCGTGTGGCCGCAGGTGTCGGGTTGTGACATACGCCTACACGCACACACACACATGCACACCGACCCGTTCCTCCCTTCACCCCGACACTGATGTATTCGCTGGGATGAGAATGTCGCGCGCCGCCCACTGATCGCTGAGTATCGGCGCGGTGTGGCACTCCATGGCCAGGCACTGCTAAGGGGGGGACAGGAGTGCCAGGGCGGGGTGGAGGGTGTCTGCCCGCGGGTGAAGGCACCATTCAGAGGGCCAAGCAGTGGGGGTGCCGCAGTCTGTCTGTCACTACCCGTGGCGCTCTCCTCCTCCTCCTCCTCCTCCTCTTCATTCTGCTCCTCTTCATCTTCATCATCCTGTTCCTTTTCTTCTTTTCCTTTCTCCACCTCATGTTCGTTTTGCTCTTCTTTCTTGTCCTCTTTCCCCTTCTTCTCCTCCTCCCCTTCATACCCCTTCTGCTCCTTCTCATCATCACTACCCTTCTCCTCCTCCTCCTCCTCTTCCTCCTCCCAGGGAAGAATGTATCCCCTCACGAGGCGTTGATGTAATGGCTGGCCAGGAAGGGAGCAGGGGTGCAGTGCCCACACCCACGGCCACAGGGGCACCGCGGCCTCTATTTGGTGTGGCTCCTGACCCTGCCTCTCCCCTACCCCCCCTTGCCCTTCCTCCCCCTCCCCCCCTTCTGAGATCTTTAACATGACCCCTTGAGTATGTGTTTGTCCCTCTCACTCTGCCTGATCATTTTTCCTATTTTCTTACTTTCTTTCCTTCTTTTATTTTCCAGGCCTTTTCTTTCTTAACTCGTCATTTTTTCTTTCATTTTCCTTCCCCCATTCAGTCTTTCCTCTTTCTTCCTTAATTCATTCCTATTATTTATTTTTTCCCAACCTTATTGTTTCGTTTATTTTTTCTTTCCAGGCCTTTTCTTTTTCTTTACTCGTCATTTTTTCTTTCATTTTCTTTCCCTCATTCAGTCTTTCCTCTTTCCTCTCTTCCTTAATTCATTCCTATATTTTCTTTTTTTCTCAACCTGCTTGTTTGTTTCCTTCCTTCCTCCTTCATTTATTCATTCATTTTTTCCTTTCTTCTTTTTGTTCATCGATGTATCACTTCTTTCCTATCATGTCTCCTCTTCATGTCTCCCCCTTCATCTACATGTTCTTCTTTATTTCCTTTTTCATCCATTTCCTCTCATCCATTCTCTCTCATTCCTCTTTCACCATTTCAAAGCACTTCCAATTCTCACCTCCTTTACATCCTCCTCTTTCATCCCTTCTCTTCCTTCCCCTTTATCCACATTCTCGTTTGCTAACCTCCATGTTCTCTCCACCTTCCTTCATCTCTCCTTCCTTCCATCTTTCCACAGTACCTTCCACCCTCATCCATTTACATATTCCCCCCTTTTCATCACTTCCTATTCCTTTTCCTCCTTTCGCTTCCTTGTTTACCTGCAACCCTTCCTTCCCTTCCCTTCCCTTTCTTTCCATTTCCTTCCCTTCCCTTCCCTTTCTTTCCTTTGCCGCAGTGATGGACATTTAATTTAATTCATGAGAGAGAGAGAGAGAGAGAGAGGGCGGCGACAAGTATTTTCATGTCTCTCTCTCTCTCCCCTCTCCCACGTGTGTGTGTGTGTGTGTGTGTGTGTGTGTGTGTGTGTACGTACATGGGACTCCTTAATTGTCAACTTGGACATGTTTCTTAATTAATATTCCGTTCACCTGCCTCCGTGCGTGTGTTTGTGTGTGTGTGTGTGTGTGTGTGTGTGTGTGTAACCTTGGCCGTATACGCGGGCGGTGTGGGCGTGCGTGCGTGGGGGCGCGAAGCTGGGCGTTGACAGAGACATTTTGCGGTTTGTACTGTAGGCGGTGAAAGGCTCCTGTAAATGGTGGTGATACTGGTGGTGGTGGAGGTGGTCAAGGTTCTGGGTAGGTGGTGAAGGAAGTAGTAATAGTAGTAGTCTGATGGTGGTGGTGATGATTGGTGGTGGTGACTTTGGTAATGACAGTAGTAATAGTGGTGGAGTTGATCATGATAGGTATAGCAGTCTGATGGTGGTGGTTGAAGGGAGAGGGGGGGTACTGATTATGGTGGAGGTGGTGGTTGCAGTGGCGGTGGTGGCAGTAGGAAGGTGTGGTACTGATTATGGTAGTGGTGGCAACGTTGCGCTGGTGGTGGTGGTGGTGCCCTATTTTGACTATGCATAATGTTGTGGGTTTTGCGGGAAAGTTTATATCGGATTAAGAGAAAGACACGCACAGTTTTGCATAATGAAAGTTGACCCCGAGGTTTTAGAGGGGACGCCGCGCTCGAAATAGCAAGAAAAATAAAAGGAAAAAAGGAGAATGAATTAAAGAGTGGAAAAATGTAAGAAATGAAAATGGTAAACAGGGAAGAATAAATGAGAAAAAAATGTTAATAAGGGAAAGGAAAAAATATGAGAGAGAGAGAGAGAGATAGAGAGAGAGAGAGTGAGAGAGAGAGAGAATAAAGAAGAGTAAATGAGAACAGGTCACGGTGAGGGAACAAAAATAAAGAATAAAAAATAAAACAGGTGATGAGGGAGAAAGAAGGGAAGAGTAAAACAATCAACAGCTGGCGCGAGAGAATAAAGAAGAGTAAAGGAGAACATGTCACGGTGAGGGAACACAAATAAAGAAGATAAAAACTAATTAAAACAGGACAGGTGGTGAGGAAGATAAAAAAAAAAGATAATATGACTAAACAGATGGCGTATAATAGAAAAAAGTAAAAATAAGACAGGTGGTGAGAAACAAAGAAAATAAGAAGAAAAAGTTGTAACCCAAAACAAGTGGTGCGTAGAAAAGGAAAGTGGATAACCAGAACAGGTGGTTAGGTGGAGGTGCAAAAAAAAAGAAAAAAAAGAAGAAAAAAAAAGAAGAAAAAAAAGAAATATAAGAAAGTAACCCAGAACAAGCGATGCGTTAAGAAAAGCCTCCACTGAATGTACTTTCGTCCACCTAATTGCCGTAGAGAGAGAGAGAGAGAGAGAGAGAGAGAGAGAGAAAATGGCAGGAATGGCAGGTTAATTGATACTTCTGAGGGGGAGAAAATCCTTGCAGCTCTATATAAATTTTTCGCACTTGTTTAACCCACATAGCAGGGATGTGAGAGAGAGAGAGAGAGAGAGAGAGAGATAGAGAGAGAGAGAGAGACCTACACACACCTGCCAGTCAAGGTACGAAAAATGATCAGACTTAGACGTAAAGTAAGATATATAGACCCGTAATCTCAGATGCTTTCGGCGCTCACAACAACTCTTCCCAAAGGCCACAAAAGAGATTAGTCGGGTTCTCAGGAGTGTTTTTTCACATTCATGGTGCAGAGGCATCTTCAAACTATCCCCATGCTCATAAAACTACCCATGGAATTACTAACACAGCCTCCATGAAAGCCTTACCAAATGTGTGTGTGTGAGTCCTGAAATGCTCAAGAAAACGGACCTTCTCGCACTTCTCAGCTTATGAAACTATCCTTGGAAACACTAACACAGCCTATACGAAAGCCTTACCAAATGTGTGTGTGTGAGTCCTGAAATGCTCAAGAAAACGGACCTTCTCGCACTTCTCAGCTTATGAAACTATCCTTGGAAACACTAACACAGCCTATACGAAAGCCTTACCAAATGTGGGTATGTAAGCCCCGAAATGTTTGGGAATATGGGCCACCTCGCACTTCTCAGGACACAAGGCGGTTCTCAGGAGGGGTGGGAAGGAGAACACAGCCTAATGGAGTGTGAAACAGACGTGGGTGCTGCGGGGAAGGGACTGGAGAAGGCGGACGAGGGAAGTAAGGGAGGTAGAGCAGTGTGTACGTATGTGTGTGTGTTCGGTGGGAGTGACTACAATAACAGAACTTTGGGATATGAAAAAGTCTTCTTATATTTCGAGGTTTAGCTATTATCTTTATTATTATTATTGTGAGACGAGACAGGTAGAGAGGGAGGAGTGCGGACACTATATACATTACCTGTTCACCAACACCCAAACACCTGAGACGCCGAGAAAGAGAGAATGAAAGTGAGAGCGTTGGGAATGAAGGAGAAAGAGAACGAGGAGATTGCGGTGAACGTAACAACATACACACACACACACACACACACACACACACACACACACACACACACACACACACACACACATAAACACGCACACCAAAAAAAAAAAATCATTCGTAATATAACCTGATATAAGTTTTTACTGGAATCTTATCATACATTTTAGTCTTTTTGATAACGCGATAGTATTTTTTTTACTATAATCTTATCACGTATATAGTTTTTTTTTTCTTAAAGCATCGCTCAGATCCCATCAGAGCGAAAGGATCAACAGAAACAATAAACACACACACACACACACACACACACACACACACACACACACACACACACACACAAAAGATACCATTGAAAGTGAAAATGCAAATCCCAGACCAAAAAAGCCAAACAAATATATATTCACGAGGCGAGAGAGAGAGAGAGAGAATATTTAATGCAACACGATCTGCTTAATTGAAAGAGTAAAAAAAATCTGCATATGTAAAAGAAAGAAGAGAAAAAAACTAAATATATTCATAAGGACGAGGAGGAAAATTGAATTGGGGAAGATAAAAATCGAGACGTTGGGCGATGAACCTTTATTTTTTTCTAAGAGAGGAAGAGAAGGAGAAAGGGAAAGTAGAAGAAGGAATTAGAGAAGGAAGAGAAGGATGAAGGAATACTGAAGAACCAGATGACAAGGAGAAGAGAAGAGGAAGAAGGAAGAAGGAGAGAGAGAGAGAGAGAGAGAGAGAGAGAGAGGGAAGTGAGAGAGAGAGAGAGAAATGAGAGAGACAAAAAGAGAAGGGTAAAGAGGAAGAAGGAGAAGTAAGAGTGGAAGAGTAAGAGGAAGAGAGGGAAGGGATGGAAGTAAGGAGGAAAGAGTTGCCTTGAATTTCGAATGGAGGAAAAATCTTGCATATCTTAAAGGGAGGGAGAGAAAAAGTTTACCTAAGACCGTGAATACTCTCTCTCTCTCTCTCTCTCTCTCTCTCTCTCTCTCTCTCTCTCTCTCTCTCTCTCTCTCTCTCTCTCTCTCTCTCTCTCTCTCTCTCTCTCTCTCTCTCTCTCGTTTGCAGTATTTTCAACACAAAGTTTGAAGAGACACTGAAGTATTGAATCCTCCTCCTCCTCCTCTTCCTCCTCCTCCTCCACTCATCATCCCTTCGTCTCCATCTCTTCACCCTTTTCACCCCTAATTTGTATTCTCTCTCTCTCTCTCTCTCTCTCTCTCTCTCTCTCTCTCTCTCTCTCTCTCTCTCTCTCTCTCTCTCTCTCTCTCTCTCTCTCTCTCTCTCTCTCAGATATATTTAGTTATGTTGTTTCCTTGGCCCAGACCTTCTACCTCATCCCCTTTACTCTTCCCTCCCTCCACCTCCTCCTCCTCCTCTTCTTCCTCTTCCTCCTCTCAACCTATCTCCCGTAGCCCAAGGGAAGAAATCACCTGGGAATCTGATTGCCTAAACTCCTACAGGTGTGTTAGTGCGTGTGTTGGTGTGGCTGCTTCACCTGATTTTGTGTAAGACAGGTGTGTGTGGAGCAGGTGTTCGGTGGAGGGAAGGGGCAGGAGGAGGAAGAGAGAGGAGGGAGGAAAGTAGGTGGAGGAAGGGATGATATGGTGGTTGTGTAAGTACAGAAATGGAGGTAGAGAGAGAGAGAGAGGAAACTTATAGAAGATTTAAACACTATTATTTTCTTCTTCTTCGGAAATGGAAGGAAAAGAAGAGAGAGGGGAAATTAATAGAGGATTTAAGACCAACTATTTTCTTTCAATTCGGAAATGGGGAAGAGAACTTAGAAGATTTAATAACTTCAATATCTTCTTATCCTTACTCCACTTTTCTTGCACATATTCATCTTATACCTTCAACATTCCCTCCTTTGTGCAAGTTCAGAGAGGAAAAGGGCAAGAACAGGCTCACTAACAGGCTGGTGAATGAGTGGAATAAACTGATCAGATAGCTATGTAGTTAAGGCGAACACTATTGAAAGCTTGAAATGGAGGTTAGATGTATTAATGTATGGGGAGGGCATTTGGTAACACAATCTCAGGAGCTCCCGTGTGTAGGCCGTCTGTCTGTCTGTGTGTCCGTCTGGCCTCTGGTCGTCTCCATATATCCTTGTGTGTCCATGTGTAGGTGTTAGGACGGAGGAGGAAAGTGGAGAGAATGGAGGAATGTTAGGAGTATATGTGGGCTGAGGAGTGGAGGAAAAAAAGTAAAGAAAGAGGAGAGTGAGGAAACTAAGAAGGATGTTAGAGAGTGGGATTATAAAAGCAGGTGAGGAAAGAAGTTGCTTGTTAAATAATGTGGATGGAGGTAAGAAAGAAAGAGAAAGAAGAAAAAGAAAGAAGGGGAAGGTGGGAATCAAGTAGAGAGAGGGAAGGAGTAAATGGTGGAGGAAAGAAAGAAGGAGAGGAAAGACAGACAGAAAGACAAAGAAATATCAAGGTTGTGTGGGTAGAGAAGTAGAGGGAAAGATAAAAAGGAGAGCAAACCAAGGGACATGTTAAGCTGTGTAGGAGTAGATGGCGGAGGAGGAGGAGGGGAGAGAGGAAACTGAAGGGGATGCCAAGTGGTGTGGGTAAGAGAAGAGGAGGTTTAGAGAGGTTACAGAGCCATGATGATGAGGGGAAGAGGGATAAGGAGAGGAGGAGGAGGAAGGGAGGGGATGAGAGAGAGGGAGAGGGAGGGATAAGGGCTCCGAGGGGTTACAAAGGGGAGAGATGAAGTGGGAAGGAGGAGGAGGAGGAGGAGGGAAGAACAGAATGACAGGGGAGAGAGAAGAGAAGATAAAAGGTTGGAGGAAATTAAGGAAACAAGAGAGAAAGGTTAAAGACGTAGAAGTGGGGAAGAGAAATGAGGAAGGGGAGGGAAGGGGAAGAGGGAAAGAGAGGGAGGAGGAGGAGAGATTACATAGACGCCAGAAGACTAGGAGAAGAGAAGGGAAAAGATTAATAAGAGGGAAGAAAATGGAAGGGGAGAAAGAGAGGGGGAGGGAATGAAAAGAGAAAGAAGTAAAGAGGAAGAGAGAAGGGAGAGAAGCAGATAGATTAAGAGAGAGAGAGAGAAATGGGAAGGGGAGGACATCACGTGGAGTAAGAGAAAGAAAGGGAACGGGGAGTAAATGAAGTGTATGTCATCTATTGGGGAAGGGGAGAATGTTACAGGAATCAGCTATTGGGGCGTGGGAGTGACAGGTGAAGGGTAGGGAAGGAAGGGGAGGGGAGATGGGGTGATGGGGTCAACTGCCAGGTGGTGTGGGCGGGGTGATAGTACTAAATCCACTCTCTCTCCTTCCCTTCCTCCCCTTCCTCCCCTTCTCCCCTCTCCTGAAGCCACTCAGCCTACACATCTACACTCTCACACCTGTTTTCTCTCTCTCTCTCTCTCTCTCTCTCTCTCTCTCTCTCTCTCTCTCTCTCTCCTTCCTTTCCATCCTTCCTCCCTTTCCATATCTCTCTCCCTTTAGCAGTAATGGTAGTTCTTTCCTCTTTCCTACATAAATTCCATGCAGTTTTACCATGCTGCATGGTTCTTTTCCTTTCCTGCCAACCAGCTCTTTGGCTGGAGGGATGGGGAAGTGGGAGGCCCCTTCCTTTGCTTTGTCTTCATGATTCACCTTGATTAGATAGTTAGTGCCAGCTTGTCTGGCTTAACCTCATGGAGACCAGCAGGTCTGCTGTTATTTGTTCTTGTTCCTTTGTGTTCTCTTCTTTTCCTCTCTCTTTTCCTTCCAGCCCTTCTCTTTTCCCTCCTCCCATTTCCCTTTCTTTCCTCCCATTTTCTTTCCATATCTATTTCTCTCCCTCTCTTCCTTTAATCCTTGTCGTGATTGATTTACCTATTGCTAATTATTTAACTGAGATTCACTAATTACAAAGGTGATAAAAGATGTGAGTTTATTCTTTCTTACCTGAGTGAAGATTTTAAGAATGATTGTCGTGGGAGGAAATGTTATCTTCGTGTGTGTGTGTGTGTGTGTATGTGTGTGTGTGTGTGTGTGTGTGTGTGTGTGTGTGTGTGTGTACAGTGATGCCGTTGTGGTGAAACTCGAAGCTCACATAACCTCGTGTATTAACTTTTTTCATCCTTCGCTCATGTCTCGTTTAGTTCATGATTCCTGTGACAGCTGTGCATGGTGTGTGTGCGTTTGTGTTTGTGTGTGTGTGGGTGGGTGGGTGTGCGTGTGTGTGCGCGCGCTCGGGTAAGGTTGCATCGGCATTTAACTGCAGGAATTTGCTTTTGTAATTGTTTAAAGGGGAGGGAACGTAATTCTCGGGTATTTATAGAACGGAATTTACTATTTTCTCTGTGAGGCGAAGTGCTAAACGTTTAAAGGGATTCGAATTTATTGGCCTAGAAATACTAATGATAGGGCTTATGATAATGATGATGATGATGATGATGGTAGTGGTAATTTATAGTACGGGGTTTCTTACTGATTGTGGTGGTAGTGGTGGTAGTTATAATATTGGTAGTAGTACAATAGGAAAAAGAAGAGGAGGAGGAGGATGAAAAAAAATTGTTGCTAACGCTGAATACAATGAAATCCCTGTTGCTTTGTTATTGTTGTTAATGTAGTTGATGTTGTTGTTGTTGTTGGTGGTGGTGGTGATGGTGGCGGTGACGAAGGAAGGATAGTTTTAGTGGTGATGTCAATGATGCTGGAGTCTGAGGTGTAAATGGTAGGGTATATAGACAAAATAGTGATAATAGTAGCTAGTGGTTCGAGTGTTGATGTTGGTTGCAGTAGTAGAAGCAGCAATAGTAGTAGTAGTAGCAGTAGTAGTAGTAGTAGTAGTGGTGGTGGTGGTGATGATACTGGAGGTGAAAGCAGTACAGTAAGAGGAAGAGGAAGGAAGAGGAGGAAGCATTAGTAGTAGTGGTGATGATAGCTGGTGTGGAGGAGTGGAAGCAGTAGTGGAAGTGGTGGTGGTGGTGGTGGTGGTAATGGGGACAGTACTACAAAGAGTGAAAGTAGGATGTTCCCTAAAGGTGTTGGAAAGCCGGTGGTGGTGGTGGTGGTGTTGACTGCGTGCTTGAGAGAATGCTACTTAAGTTGGGACACGCAGCACTCACTGAATGTTGCATGTAATGTTACTCTGTGCTTCTCTCTCTCTCTCTCTCTCTCTCTCTCTCTCTCTCTCGTTTCATTTACAGTTGCTCTTAAATGGGTTAAAAATTATACTTATCAAGAGAGAGAGAGTTGGAGGAGTGAAAGTTAGGGTCATCTGAGGGGAGTAAGTAGAGGGGGGGAGAGATTTGAAAGGGGAGGGGGAGGCCTACACGGAGGAGGAGGAGGAGGAGGAAGAGGAAGAGGAAGAGGAAGAGGAGGACGAGGAGGTCACGGAATGTGTTGTGGAGAGGAAAAGAGGAGGAGGTTGATGGTCTTACGAGGAGGAGGAGGGAGTTACTAGTATGAGGAGGAGGAGGCGGAGGACGAGGAGGTCACAGGAATGTGTTGTGGAGAGGAAAGAGGAGGAGGTTGATGGTCTTACGAGGAGGAGGAGGAGGAGGAGGAGGAGGAGGAGGAGGAGGAGGAGGAGGAGGAGGAGGAGGAGGTCACGGTCACCTTTCACCTCCGGCTCCAACATGTGATTAAAAGACAACCATGTGTGTGTGTGTGTGTGTGTGTGTGTGTGTGTGTGTGTGTGTGTGTGTGTGTGTGTAATATATTTAAGTGCCGAACCTGACCTTTGGGAACTCCGAATTTTCGTAATCTATTTTTCCGTTATTGAATTTTATATGCATGGAGACTTAATAGGATTCGTGGATTTGTCATTTTTTTTTAAATTAGTGATATTTTGATTATTTTATTTATTTTTCCGTTTGTTTTGCATCTATGGCTTCTGTGTTTACTTATTTTCTTCACTTTTCGTTTCCTTCCTTCAGTTTCATTCAATTTGCTATGGCCATTTAAATTCAGAGTTAAATAAATGTAATAAGAGATCAAATAACCAGTAATAAAAAACACTAATCGATTTATACTTCCACAAATAGACTCTTCACGTATTCCCTCTTTTATACAGTTGCAAATCTAAACAGAAAAGAATAAGGTTAAGTAGCCATTTAGTGTCCATTTAGATTCTGTGTCAAAAGTCGAATAAATATAATGAAAAGATCAGCTAGCAATAGAAAGCACTCATCGATTTATACTTCCACAAATAGACTCTTCACGTGTTCCCTCTTTTATTCAGTTGCAAATCTAAACAGAAATGAAAAGGGTAAAGTAACTAGTAGGAGAACGCACACACATATTTATACTTCCATTCATAGAGCCTTCACTTATTCCCTCGTTTATATCCATTGCAAATCAGAACAGAAAAGAAGAAAGGTAAAGTATAACCAGTAAGAGATTGCACACACACACTTTTATACTTCCACGGATAGAGTCTTCACTTCTTGCCGCGTCTATATCCATTGCAAATCTCCACTCAGTTATTTATTGCCAGACCTGATTTATGTCCGCTTAACTTCCTCGCTCGTGTTGTTGTTGCTGCAGTCGATCTCCAAAGCCGTAAAGACAGATAGCGGTGAACCAGGTCGGCGGATAGCGAGATCCCATTGAAATATTAACAGAGATTGACTTGGTCCTTGCCGATATTATTTTGCTTCCTATCCTTTTACGCCTGAGCCCCAAATCAATAAACAGTTCGGGGCTTACACACTCATATTTGATAAAGCTTTCGTAGAGATTGTAGGTCTTTCCATCGGTAGTCTGAGGTACAAATTCTCAATCATTTCGGGGTTACACACTCGCTTTCATGGATGTTATTGTGGATATTTCTGTGGATAGCTTTATGTGCCTGGTGATAGTGTGACAAGGCTTTCTTAGAGGTTGTTTAGAGTATTTTCATGAGTAGTTTTATGAGCCTAGTGATACTTTAACAAGGCTTTCGTGACGGTTATTGTGAGTATTTCCATGGCTAGTTTTATGAGCCTAGTGATAGCTTGACAAGGCTTTCATCTAAGTTGTTATGTTGAGTATTTTCATGGATAGTTTTATGAGCCTAGTGATAGCTTGACAAGGCTTTCATCTAAGTTGTTATGTTGAGTATTTTCATGGATAGTTTTATGAGTCTAGTGATAGCTTGACAAGGCTTTCATCTAAGTTGTTATGTTGAGTATTTCCATGGATAGTTTTATGAATCTAGTGATAGCTTGACAAGTCCTCTGCGCCTTGAATGCGACAAACGCTCATGAGAATCCGACCAATCTCCTTTATGGCCTTGGAAAATTGTTATTGTAAGAGCTGAAAGCGTCTCAGAATACCGGTCTACCTATATGTTTTGCCGCTAATATCTTTCTCTTTACGCCTGTGTCTGGTTCTTGTCACTTGCTATACTATCTCCTTCATCGTTTTCTGTTTTTCTTTGTGCACCTGTTCGCTTCTCATGGACCGCTGCCTTGGCTCAACTTTAAGAGGGCGAATTTAATATACCTGAAGTTGAAATCATGAGCCGTGACGAGAGAGAGAGAGAGAGAGAATGAGAAAAAATACAGAATAAAACGAAATATGAAAAATAGACGTGTAGATTTTTGTCGTCATTTATTTTTCCTGTTTTCGTTGTTGTTGTCATACACACACACACACACACACACACACACAGAGAAATGTCACGTTTTTGGGTTGGTCGTCGGGGCCGGGCTTTCACCACCTCAGGGAACGGCCGCTAATGATGGACGAACGGGACCGGAAAAATGAGAAGGAAAAATAGTATATGATTTTTAGGGATTTTTATTTATACTTGTTTTGATATTTTCTTCATTTTATTTCAAGCTAGTCAGGGGAGTTATTTTTTTTACTTCAAAGGATACGGCTCAAAGGCAACCAAAAGGGTATCTAAAAAAAAGCCCGCTTCTCGCCGCTCCCCAAAAACAAACAAACAAAAAAAAATAAAGAGTAGTCAATTTCCTTCATTTTATTTTAAGTTGGTCAAGGGAGGCTTATGGGTAGGTAGGTCCCAAATAGAGTTTTTCCATATATATCCTTCAGTATTTCGTATAACGTTGATCTGCTCAACGTAATGGTCTCTGGGACGGATCAGTGACGTTGTAGGAAGCCCCGCTGTAACAGGAGACTCGCACACATGTTAACAAATAGTTGGAAATGCACGTAAAATCCATTGCATGATCTGAAAGAAGGTTTGCTAGTTTGGTGTCCTTTTGTAACATGTTGTAGAAAAGTGATAAGTAAAGAGCGGTGAAGGAAAAGTAACTCAACATAGCTTCAGGAGACGTATATATGAGGTAGTGGATAAGAGGAGGAGGAGGAGGAGGATGCAAAGTTAGAAGAGATGAATACAAAACAAGAGATGAATCTACACGTCATGCAAGTAAAACAAATCAAAGAAAAAAAAAACAGGTGTTAGAAGGATTAAAATGAAATGAATATAAAACAGAGACAGAAAAGAAGACAGTAAAATATGAAGATGGCAACAGTGACAGAGAAAAAAGAGGGGATTAATTAAGAAGAAGAAGAAAAAGAAAAAGAGGAAGGCAAACAGGGACAGGAAAGACAGGCCAGAGAAATAGAAAAACAACAGTGACAAAGAAAAACAAGGAAAAGAAAAAGAAAGGGGATGCTAATACTATCTTTACCAATGAATAATAAGTGAAGATGTGTCATTCATTCTCCTCATCATCACTCACATCATCTCTCCCTCTCTCTCTCCCTCCCTTCTTCCTTCCCTTCCTCTGTCTCATCCTCATTCTGCCCTTCATCCCCTATCCCCTTCATCATGTTATATGCGTTCACTAGCTCCTCCTCCTCCTCCTCCTCCTCCTCCATCCCATCTTCCTATTCATCCCCTCACGTCTCCTCCTCTTCCCCTCTGTTCCTTCACTTCTCCTCCCCTCCTCCTTCTTCTTTCCTCCTAGCCTCTTCTCCCTATCCTCCTCTTCCTCTCCGTCTTCTCCTACCCTCTTTCCTTTCTATTCTTCTTCTCCTTCACTCCTTTTTTTTATTTCATTTCCTCCTCCTCCTCCTCCATCCTCCTCTGTCCCCTCTACCTCCCCTCCTTTTCTTCCCTTCTTCATCCTCCTATTCCATTACTTTCCTTTCATCCCTCCTTTCCCTCCATCCTCTCATCTCCTCCCCTCGTTATTATATCTCCTCCCCTCCCCCCCTTTTCTTAGCCCTCCCTTCCTTCCCATTCATCGTGTTCTGTATAGACACTACAGGGAAATGGAAATGTGTGTGTGTGTGTGTGTGTGTGTGTGTGTGTGTAGGGGGGCACTTTCAATAGGAAGCATATATTGATAAAAATGAGAGAAGGAGGAGGAGGAGGAAGAGGAAATAAGAAGGGAAGAGAAAGAAAGAAAATTACACAAAAGTAGGAAAAGGAAGTAAGGGAAACTGCTGGAAATCAAGGAAGAGGAGGAGGAGGAGGAGGAAAATTACACGAAAGTAGGAAAAGGAAGTAAGGGAAACTGCTGGAAATCAAGGAAGAGGAGGAGGAGGAGGAGGAGGAGGAGGAGGAGGAATGGAGACAGCCGTGACCAGTTGAGCCTAAATGAGCTTAATTTATCCTCACCTGCTGCCACCTTTATCTCTTTCTCTATCTCTCGTTTATTGCCCCTACTTCTCTTCCCTTCTCTTCTCTTCCCTCTCTTCTCTTCTCCATTTTCCTCCATTTCTCTCTTTCTCTCCTGGATTATCTGTGTCTGTGTTTTCCTTTCCTTTCCTTCCTTCTCCATTCTTTCTCTCTTTCTCTATCTCTCGTTTATTGCCCCTACTTACCTCCCTTCTCTTCTTCCTCTCTTCTCTTCTCCCTCTTCTTCTCCACCTTCCTCCATTTCTCTTTTTCTTTCTTGGTTTTACTGTGTCCGTCTTTTCCTTTCCTTTCCTTCCTTCCTTTCTTTCGGTTCTTCTTCCCACCTTTCCATCTCCTTCTTCTGTCTCCTCTTCTCTGCTCCTTCCTCTTCCTCCTCGCCTTCATCCTTTTCCATTTGCTTCTTCATCGTTTATCGGTTCTATATCTATTCCTCTTCATTTTCTTCATTCCTTTATTTGCCTCTTTATTCCTTTTTTTGTTCTTCTTCCTCCGTTTCCTTCCCCGCCTTTCTCCTGCATTTTCTGTTTTCTCCTTCATTTGCTCTTTCTGTATCTTTTTCCTTCTTGTTTTCTCTTCTTTATCTTCTTTCCTTCCAGTGTTTTAATCTTTTTCTTGTTGTTTTGTCTTCTCATTTATCTTATTTTCTTTCTTGCTTTCTTCCTCCAATTCTTTCTTCCTCCAATTCTTTCTTCCTCCAATTCTTTCTTCCTCCAATTCTTTCTTCCTCCAATTCTTTCTTCCTACGATTCTTTCTTCCTACGATTCTTTCTTCCTCCAATTCTTTCTTCCTCCAATTCTTTCTTCCTCCAATTCTTTCTTCCTACGATTCTTTCTTCCTCCAATTCTTTCTTCCTCCAATTCTTTCTTCCTACGATTCTTTCTTCCTCCAATTCTTTCTTCCTCCAATTCTTTCTTCCTCCAATTCTTTCTTCCTACGATTCTTTCTCCCTGCCGTCAATCCCATCTTCGTTCATCACCTCATATATTTTCTCCTCTTTTTTTCTTTTTATTGCTTTACCGATATTCCTCCTCTTCCTCTCCTTCCTTCCTTCCTTCTCCCCCTTCTTACTTTCCCTTCCTTCTGTCCTTTCCTCCTTCCTTCCATTCCTCCTTCTTACCCTCCTTCCTTCTTTCCTTCCTCCCTTCCTCCCTTCCTTCTTACCTTTCCTTTCGTCGACGTTTCTTTATTTCATTTACTTTTTCTTCCAATTTTCTTCTTTTTCTTCTTTTTATACTTTCAACATTTTTTATCTTAATCTTTTTTGCCTTCATTATTTTTCTCATTTTCTTCCACCTCATCTCTTTATTATCTTCCTCCTTTTTCATCCTTCTATACCTCAGGCCTTATTTTCCTTCCCTCCATCACGGCCCTCACTGCATCCTCCCTCCTCCTCCTCCTCCTCCTTCTCTTCTTCCTCTTCCTCCTCTTAATGCAGTGTCAACAATCCTTGATTCTGATGAGACTTTGGGGCGGGGCTGACGCAAACATTCTCTCTCTCTCTCTCTCTCTCTCTCTCTCTCTCTCTCTCTCTCTCTCTCTCTCTCTCTCTCTCTCTCTCTCTCTCTCTCTCTCTCTCTCACCTGTACGTTGTTACCTGCACGTGTTTTTTTCATCGCTAGACTATGAAAAGTAAAGGTTTCTCTCTCTCTCTCTCTCTCTCTCTCTCTCTCTCTCTCTCTCTCTCTCTCTCTCTCTCTCTCTCTCTCTCTCTCTCTCTCTCTCTCTCTCTCTCTCTCTCTCTCTCTCTCTCTCTCTCTCTCTCTCTCTCTCTCTCTCTCTCTCTCTCTCTCTCTCTCTCTCTCTGTGTGTGTGTGTGTGTGTGTGTGTGTGTGTGTGTGTGTGTGTGTGGCGGCTCCTGAAGGTTTAATTACAGTTGGATTGGCGCGCTGGTGGGGGTCAGGAGAAGGAGGAGGAGGAGGAGGAGGAAGAAAAAGAAGGAAAGGAGAAGGCATAACGAAAGAGGAGGAGGTGAAGGAAGAAAATAAGGAGGAGAAGAAAAATAAGGAGAGGAAAAAGAGAAGTTAAAAAAGAAAGACGTGGGTGGAGGAAGAAGGAAAGAAAGGAAATTAAGAAGAAAGAGTCTGAAGAGAAATAATACGAAGGAAATAAAGAAACCAGGAAATAAGTAATAAAAGTAAGAGTTAAAATCAAGTAGAGAAAAGAAGATAAAGAAATAGACTGAGAAAAGGCAAGGAAGGAAGGGAGGAAGGAAGAAAGAGACGAAGGGAAAAAGAAGAGGAGGAGGAGGAGGAGCGTCAAGAGAGAGAGAGAGAGAGAGAGAGAGAGAGAGAGAGGGCTTTGTCCTTGTGGCTCGTCATATCCCGACACCCAATTACACGCCTCCTCCTCCTCTTCCTCCTCCTCCTCCTCCAGCGCCTTCTGCAGGAACCTCAAATCCTCTGCAACGTCGTAGTGGTCATGGTGGTGATGGTGGTGGAGGTGATGGTGGTGGTGGTAGTTGTGGTGGTAGTGGTGGTGGTGGTTATGGTATTGGTAGTGGTAATGATAGTAGTAGTCGTGGTAGTGGTGGTCATCGTCTTCGTAGTAGTAGTAGTAGTAGTAGTAGTAGTAGTAGTAGTAGTAATAGTAGTAGTAGTAGTAGTAGTTGTAGTGGTGGTGGTAATGGTGGTAGTGGTCGTCATACCTGGCTGGGCTCACGTCGTTGTTTTGCCGCGGTGGTCGCTAAATTACAGGTGTGTGTGCGGGGGTGTGAGGGTGTCGAGGAGCACCTGAGGGACCTTACCTGTATTACCTACCTGTGAACACCTGCCTCATACTCCCTCCAGGTGTGCTAGGAAAGGTGTGTTGCGAGGTGTGTTGAGGCGTGATAACCTGTCCTATTCTATTGTTGAAGACGTTTTAATTGTGTTTCATTGCTTCTTTATTGCGAGGTGTTGAAGGGTCTAAATCTTTATTTAGATGTAATAATAGTGTTGTAAAGGTGTATTGCGAGCTGTGTTGAGGCGTGATTGTCTATCCTAATGTTGTACACGCTTTCATTGTGTTCTGTGATTAGTGTTTCTTGTATTGCGAGGTTATGGAGCCTTGTAAACTCTTATCCTAGTGTTGGAAATGGTGTGTTGCGAGGTGTGTTGAGGCGTGGTTGATCTATCCTAATGTTGTAGACGCTATTGTGTTCTTTGTTAAGTGTTTATTGTATTGCGAGGTGCTGAAGCCTTGTAAACTCTATCCTAGTGTTGGAAAAGGTGTTGCAATGTGTGTTGAAGAATGATGTCCTGAAGTAGTGTTGCGGTAGTGTTGTAAACTTCATTGTCTTCAATATTCTCAGGTGTTACAAGCTTATATTTCTTGTATTGCGATTTTTTTTAACAGCAAACGAGACAGATCAAGGGCTTAGAAAAAAGGAAATAATGAAAAAAAAAAAAAAGCCCGCTACTTACTGCCCCTAAAAAGATTGGAGAGGATGGTACAGTGATGATGGTGGTGGTGGTGGGGTCACGAAGCCACATACAAGAACTTTAGATAGAATAACAAGACGCAATGGAAGACAAGTATGAAATAAGGAGTTGAAATCCACTTAAATTTGCTGAAATGGACAAAAAAGTGGACCTCCCAGATTTAAAGTGGTGGTGAGTTTGCAGGTGGAGGCGGTGGTGGAGGCGGTGGTGGAGGTGGTGATGGAGGTGGTAAAAGAATCGAGTACTGTTGTGTGTATTTATGGTTGCGGCCGTGAGTCACTACCACCCTCCTCTTCCTCCTCCTCCTCCTCCTCCTCCTCCTCACGATCTTCCTCCTTCCTCGTCTCTTCCTCTTCACTTCTAATGTCCTGTTCATGCTGTTTGCCTTTGTTCGTTTCTTTTCATGGCTGTCTTCCTCCTCCTCCTCCTCCTCCTTCTCCTCCTCCTCCTCCTCCTCCTCCTCCTCCTCCTCAAGTTCACGTTTTACCCAAGAGATCATTGACTTTCATATTTTCTTAACTTTTCCTTCCACGATCACGATTTCCTCCTCCTCCTCCTCCTCCTCCTCTTCGTGTTGGCAGGGTCAGCGTTGCAGGGGGTGTTGGCTTTGGCAGAGGAAGGGAAGGTGGTTTGCCGTGACTTTGGCGAGGAGGAGGAGGAGGAGGAGGAAGAGGAGGGTGGGGATCGAGGTACTTACTGGCTGCTTCGGTGAGTTCTCTCTCTCTCTCTCTCTCTCTCTCTCTCTCTCTCTCTCTCTCTCTCTCTCTCTCTCTCTCTCTCTCTCTCTCTCTCTCTCTCTCTCTCTCTCTCTCTCTCTCTCTCTCTCTCTCTCTCTCTCTCTCTCTCTCTCTCTCTCTCTCTCTCTCTCTCTCTCTCTCTCTCTCTCTCTCTCTCTCTCTCTCTCTCTCTCTCTCTCTCTCTCTCTCTCTCTCTCTCTCTCTCTCTCTCTCTCTCTCTCTCTCTCTCTCTCTCTCTCTCTCTCTCTCTCTCTCTCTCTCTCTCTCTCTCTCTCTCTCTCTCTCTCTCTCTCTCTCTCTCTCTCTCTCTCTCTCTCTCTCTCTCTCTCTCTCTCTCTCTCTCTCTCTCTCAGGTGTCTGTCCGTGGGAGACGATTGGAAATACTTCAGAAAATTGTATTGGAAGAGAGAAAAAGAAACATAATTTAGACTTTAAAGTGATAAGAGAGAGAAAAGAGCGAAGGAAAAATGGGAGAGACAGGAAGGCTTGGTAAGAGAAGGAGGGAGGGAACGAAATCTTGGAGGAAAAAACTTTGCGAACTGCCGTGATGTATGAGGAGGAGGAGGAGGAGGAGGAGGAGGAGGAGGAGGAGGAGAAACCATCATCATCAACATCGTCTTTAGCCATTACGAGGTCTCAAAAATGAAGAATGTCAGTAAAGGAAGAAGAAGAAGAAGAAGAAGACGAAGAAGAAGAAGAAGAAGAGAGGAGTAAGCAAGTAATGAATAAAAAAGGACTATGGAAAAGGAAAAAGTGAATAAGAAAATACTGAAGAAAAGTAAAATAAAAAAAAGTTAATACGGAAATCACTGAAAGAGGAAAGTAAAACAAGAAG
Source organism: Eriocheir sinensis (assembly GCF_024679095.1). Classification (NCBI taxonomy): domain Eukaryota; kingdom Metazoa; phylum Arthropoda; class Malacostraca; order Decapoda; family Varunidae; genus Eriocheir; species Eriocheir sinensis. The sequence continues at coordinate 11,326,646 of NC_066526.1, forward strand.
AAAAAAGATCTTTAATACTAAACCATCCCTTCCTTCGCACCTTGGCACACCTGTTCGGGCCGTCGCACCTGAGAGCGCGGCACATCACCACCTTCACCATCCCCTCCCTTCCTCCCCCAACACACAGGTGACACACGGCTCATAACACGCCCAGGTAACCAGTCCGTCGGGAGCAAGTAATCTCTCTATATTGACACGTCGCCTCCACGGAAACAAGATAGAGGACTTCCTAAGGGTCTTATCCTAAAACATATAGGCGTCCAGGTAGGCTACACGTATTTGACAAGGCTTTCGTAGGAGTTTTGGGCGTTTTCAGAGTTAATTTTATGACCCTGGTGGTATTTTGACTCTCCTTCTGTACCATGAAACTAAAAAAGCGCTTATTAAAACCCGACTGATCTCCTTTTTGACCTTTGGAAATAGTTGATGTGGGAGGCGGGAGCGTCTGAGCATACTAGCCCTGTAAGATCGACGTCCAATTACATATATTTGACAAGGCTTTCGTAGGAGTTTTAAGCATTTCCATGGGTAGTTTTATGACCCTGGTGGTAGTTTGACTCTTCTTCTGTACCATGAGCTTGATAAATATGTATTTGACAAGGCAATCGTAGGAGTTTTGGGGCATTTCCAGGGGTAGTTTTATGACCCTGGTGGTAGTTTGACTCTTCTTTTGTTCCATGAGCTTGATAAATATGTATTTGACAAGGCAATCATAGGGGTTTTGGGGCATTTCCTGGGGTAGTTTTATGACCCTGGTGGTAGTTTGACTCTTCTCCTGTACTGTGAACCTGAAAAACACTTATTGTAACCCGACTGATCCCCATTTCGCCCTTTGGAATTGGTTGACGTGAGGGGTCCTTAATACCTCCATGGGTAGAAGCATCTGACAAAACCGACCTTACAATATTCAGGTGGCCGTTAATATTAAAGGATTTCTATCGTATTAAAGGCACTGTATCATTAACTTGCTCCATGCCGATACGCGAGCGATAAATAATGGGTTAATATGCCGTGTTGTAGTGACAGGTATTTCTAAACAGCACGGAACGATTAATATTTGTGTCCTGCCTAGGCGCCTAATAATGTAATGAAATACCTCTCTTACTACTACTACTACTACTACTACTACTACTACTACTACTACTACTACTACTACTACTAGAAAATATATCGAGTAACAAGGAGAGGGAAGAAAATAAAAGGAAAGTTAGGGGAGCAAGTAAAAGGAAATTGAAAAGATACGGAAGACTCGAGGGAAAAGTGAACAAAATAGAAGAGGATCAGAGGAGTCCCTAGCGGTATGCCCGAGAGCGTAAACAATGCATGGGAGGGAGGAAACCAGCTCACAAAAGGATGACTCGTGAAGCTGGTGGAGAGGAGATTGGGAGAGGTCTGGGTAGGGGTGTAAACAGAGGCAGTGATGAGGGTTAGGTTAGGTCTTTTTTTATTTTAGTAATTTGATGTAGGCCGTGGTGGCAATGGTATATGCATGCAAGTATGTATTGCTCTATGTATGCATTCATTAGAAGCAATATTAGTAGTAACAGTGGTAAGGAATGGCAATGCTTAGCAGGTTTTGGTAAATGAGAGTGATGTTAAAAAGGTTTAGGTGGTAAGACAGACAGATAGGACATGCAGTAATAGTTTTAAGTTGTAATAAATCAGATTCAACAATGACATAGACAAAAAATTGGTTTACTAATAGTGATAGATAAATAGAACAGGGTTGGCAGTCATGTTTTGAGTGCCAATACGAAAGATACATTAAAATAAGTTTAGAAAAGTCGTGGATAGTGGGTTCAGGCTTACAGAAGTTTACAGAAGCAGCCTTTCATAAGCCTTGTATAAGCCTCTCTTGCAGATTCCTTACGTTCTAGTTCTAGTAATGGGAGGAGGAGGAACACAAAGGAAGAACAAACAATAGCAGACCTGATAGTCCTTACGAAGCTGTTTGTGACAAGCTACACTATCTAATCAAAGGTGGAAGATGCAGGACAGCAAAGGCGGAGGCTCAGGAGGAGGAGGAGGAGGAGGAGTAGTGGTGATATGTATAGTGGCAGTAGGATGAGGTGATGGTGGTGGGTGGGATGGGCAATGGTGTGGATGGTGGTGATGGTGATGACAGTGGGTGTTGGTGTTGGTGGTGGTGGTGGTGGTGGCGGGTGGCAGGAATAATGGTGTTGGTGTAAGAAGGAAAAAAAAACAAGTCTTAGCCTCTCGTAATGCTGTTTTAACGTTCTCGGGACATAAACACCAACACCTGTTTTTCTGTGTGTGTGTTTGTTTGTGTTGTGACGTGATGGTAAGTAGGCGAAGATGACTTATAGGCCGGCAGATTTTTTTTTTTTTTACTATATTTTCTTTCTATTCATTGCGTTTTCATTTGCATTATTTATTATTTATTTCCATTATTTATTTATTATTTATCAGTCTTATCCACCCTCAATTTATACTGCACTTATTTCTTTGTTATTTTTTTCCTTATTTTTTATTTATTACATTCTTTTCTCTATGATATTTTTTTCCTCTTGTTTCATTGCGTTTTCTCTTACAATATTTATCAGTCTTATCCACCGTCAATTCATACCGTTATTATATTTCTTTTCTATTTTTTTTCTTTTTCTCGTTTCTATCGTTTCCTAATGTCAATGTTTACCAATCCTATCCACTATCAATTTTCACCTTGTATTTTTCCTTTCAAATTTTCCTCTATTTTCGTGTGTTTTCCTTCCCTTTATACCGATGCTAAACAATTCAATTTGTCATCAATATTTACACCCGCTATATATTTCAATGGCCTCTCTGTCTATTATAAAGATACTTCTGTTTTTCATGCCTTGAGTCTGATAAAAAAGATATATTCATAATCGTTTGTTTTTCTCTTTAGTAATTAGTTTTATGTGTTCAGAGAGAGAGAGAGAGAGAGAGAGCACTTGGCACCCATGAATGAGATAAAAAGGGAGAGAGCATGACTAATAGGTAAAAATGGAGGGAGGAGAGATAAGAGAGCAAAGAGAGGAGGAGGAATGGAGGAGAAAATGAATGAAGATAGAGAGAAGGAGGAGAGCAGAGAATGAGTGGACAGAGAGTAAAGAGATGAAGAAGGCTTAGGAGAGAGAGGGAAAAAAGAGGGAAGTTGGAGGGGAAATAAAAAGAGAGGAAGGGGAGAGGAAAGTGTAACAAGTTGGAAGAAGAAAAAAACAACAACGAAGGAGAATAGAAAGTTAGAGCAAGAAAAGAAGAAATTAAGGAGAGGAATTAGAAGTCGGCGGAAAGGAAGGGGAAACAATTTAACTTAAAGGAAGGAACTGAAGAGAAGGTAGAGAATACAGATGAAGAAAGTGAAACAGGTTAATTGGATAGGGAAAAATAGATTACAGGTTAAAGAAACAGAAGAAATAAAGTAAAGAAAGATGAAATAGAGGGAACAGAGAGAATATCTAAGTGGTGAAAATGAGAAAAGATGTAAATTGAATAAGGAAAAGTAGATCACAGAAGGAAATGAGGAGAAAATAAAGAAATAAGATAAATTGAAGTAAACAACGATAGAAAATGAAATTAAAAGAACAGGTTAAAAGGTGAATAGAAGAAAACAGATCACAGCTAAAAAAAATTAAAAGGAAGTGAATAAAATGAGGAAATAAAGAGGAGAGAAAGAAAATAAATGAAATAAAGGAGGTAAAGAGCACAAGGCAAAAGAGGAAGAGAAGAAAACAGGTAAAACGGATTAAGGAAAAAGCCGGATCGCAATTTACGAAGAGAGGAATTAAAAGAAATAGAAAATAAAGAAGAAACAAAGATAAATTAGAGAACAGGTAAGAGAGAGAGAGAGAGAGAGATCACAGTTTAAGAAGAAAGGAAAAGAGGTAGGAGGGGAAAGACTCCTTGACTGGCCTTTGCCGCTCAAGGGAAGACTTTTAAAGGTGTTGGCTGGTCTGAGAGAGAGAGAGAGAGAGAGAGCAGTTAGTGGTGTTACTCAGGCCGCCTCTATAAATACCTTTTCCTCCTCCTCTTCCTCCTCTATTTCTTCCTCTTCCTTTTTTCTCTTGTTTTTTTTCCTCCTCCTCTTCCTTCTTTTTCTTCTTCTTCTTCTTTTTCTTTTTCCTCTTAACACAATCACACAGACAGACATACACCACGTTACCTACACACACACACACACACACACACACACACACACACACACACACACACACACACACATACAAAGTTAGACGGGGAACACTCCAATCTTTTTTTCCTTCAATTTCTGAAAGATTAAATCCGAAATGAGGAAGAGTCGAGTGCTCCTGAGAGGGTTAGGAAGAGGAGGAGGAGGAGGAGGCGGAGGAGGAGGAGGCATGACTTAGATATTGATGCTGACTCACTGACGTATACTCACCCACCCACCCACTCTCTCTCTCTCTCTCTCTCTCTCTCTCTCTCTCTCTCTCTCTCAACTTACATCACTGTTTCCTCTGCCTTTCCTCTCCTTATCCTCTCACACCCACTTAGTATTCTCTCTCTCTCTCTCTCTCTCTCTCTCTCTCTCTCTCTCTCTCTCTCTCTCTCTCTCTCTCTCTCTCTCTCATTCACTTTTTACTCTACTAAATTTCCTCTTTTTCCATCTCTTTCCTCTTATTTATCCTCTTTCCTCCTCTACTCATTCTTCTTATGCGCCCATTCACATAACACTTATCCTCCTCTTCCTCCTCCTCCTCCTCCTCCTCCAGGCACTTGCTTCTTCCTCTCTCCCTTCCCTCTCCCTTCCTCTCTGAACTCTCCCTTTTTCTCTCCATTCTTTCCTCCCTTTCCTCTTGTTAACTGACTTTTTGCTCTTCTCTTCTCCGTCCTCTCTCTCCCTCTCTTCTTTCTTTCCTCCTTCCCTTTCGCATGTTTTTTTTTTCTTCCTCTTATTATTCTTATTCTTATATTCTTGAACACTTACTTATTTTGTCTCCCTTCTCTTCCTCCCTCCTTCGTTCCCTCTTGGTGATTGACTTTTTCCTCTTTCTTTTATTCCATCTTCTCCCTCTCCCTTCCTTCCTTCTTCCCGTCCTCACTTACTGTTCTTTTCTTCTTTTTTCTCCCTCTTCCTCTTCTTCCCTCCTTCTACATCTAATTCCCAGACGAGAACATTATTTTACCTTTGTTTTTCTTGTAATTCTTCATCTCTCTCTCTCTCTCTCTCTCTCTCTCTCTCTCTCTCTCTCTCTCTCTCTCTCTCTCTCTCTCTCTCTCTCTCTCTCTCTCTCTCTCTCTCGCTCTCTCTCTCTCTCTCTCTCTCTCTCTCTCTCTCTCTCTCTCTCTCTCTCTCTCTCTCTCTCTCTCTCAGACACAAGTACATTTCGCGTCACTTTTTCATTATATAACTCTCTCTCTCTCTCTCTCTCTCTCTCTCTCTCTCTCTCTCTCTCTCTCTCTCTCTCTCTCTCTCTCTCTCTCTCTCTCTCTCTCTCTCTCTCTCTCTCTCTTCCTCCTCTTCCTCCTCTTTATTTCACTTAAGCTAATAATTATATCGTGGCGTTGACTGGTCCGGGTGAAGAGAATGCAGACAGTACCTCCTCCTCCTCCTCCTTCTTCTTCTTCTTTTTCTTCTTCTTCTTCTTTTTCTTCTTAAGCATAGTGTGTATCTTTTCTGTAATTAAACTCCTTTGTCACCATTTTCATTTTATTGTCATTTTCTCTTCTTTCTTGTGTGTAATTTCATAATGGCATTACTGAGGATATTTAATTGCTTCCTCCTCCTCCTCCTTCCAACCTTTCATTCATATATCTACTCTCCTTTTTTTCTCGTATCCTTTTCCTTTTTTTTTTTTTTTTTATTCTGATATTTCTTTTTTTAATGTGATGGGATTTTTGTTTTTTGTGTAGTGTGTGTGTGTGTGTGTGTGTGTGTGTGTGTGTGTGTGTGTGTGTGTGTGACTCGATTGATTCATTGCTGTTAATTTCTTTCCTTTTTCCTTTTTTTTCTTTCTTACTTTTTTCTTTTTTATATTTTCTTCCTGTTTCGATATCGTCATGTGGATCCGTTCGCCCCTTTTTTTCTCCTCTTTCTCGGTTTTGTTTGTGGTTTTGTTGGTGTATCTGAATGAGTCCCCCCCCCCCCCTCTCTCTCTCTCTCTCTCTCTCTCTCTCTCTGTCTCTATATCTTTCTCTATCTGCCTTTCAATCTCGACTTGAATTTCGTTTAGCTTTGACTGGACTGGATGCAAACCAGTCCAATATCTCTCTCTCTCTCTCTCTCTCTCTCTCTCTCTCTCTCTCTCTCTCTCTCTCTCTCTCTCTCTCTCTCGTTGTGTTGTTTATGCTAATTTGTTTGTTTATTTGTTTATTTGCTTATTCGAGTGTATGTGTGTGTGTGTGTGTGTGTGTGTGTGTGTGTGTGTGTGTGTGTGTGTGTGTGTGTGTGTGTGTGTACGGGAAGAAAAAAAAAGAGAGAGAGGGAGAGAGATACAGTCAGCCAAAGCAAGCAAGGAAACATGAAAGCAAGGAAGCATGGAAAGACAGGCAGGTGTTGGGTTAAAGTAGGGTAGGTCCGCCTCTAACATAAACTATATGCAAATGCCGAATAAGAGACTAATCACGTTCTTATGAGAGTTTCCCACGTCCATGGTACAGAAGAACGGTCAAACTACCCCTAGACTCATAACACTACCCATGGAAAGACACACAACGCCTACGAAAGCCTTATCAAATTTGTGCTTGGGCGACGAAATTACTAAGAAAATGACCATAGGTATTTGTAAAGAAGCCGCTGGAAGGAAGGAAGGAAGGCTTAGGTGAGGTCGGTGGAGCAAGGGAAGGGAAAATGATGGAGAGGGAGAGGTAGGTGGCCATTTCTGTAAACTTAGGCAAGAGTTAAAAATACTCTCTCTAGTAAGCCTCATCGTCCCTGCTCCCCTCCTCCTCCTCTCTCCCGCATTTCACGGTCACTTTAAGAATGGGGGAAGGGTGTGATGTGATAATGGTGTGTTGTGTTGTGTTTTGTGTTGCGGGATGAGGGTCGAGGGAGGTGTTGAGTGGGATAATACTGTTGTCTCGTGTTGATGTTTGTCTTTGTGTTCTTATTCTATCAGTTCTTGTTAGTGTGGTGCTTTTTTTTTTCTTTTTTTTTTCCTGTTTTGCTGTTTGATGTATTATAAAGCTTTTCTCTCTCTCTCTCTCTCTCTCTCTCTCTCTCTCTCTCTCTCTCTCTCTCTCTCTCTCTCTCTCTCTCTCTCTCTCTCTCTCTCTCTCTCTCTCTCTCTCCAAGCCCTGTGTGTTTTCTTATCTATCTTTTATCTCCCCTTGACTTAACCTCCTCTTCTCTCCCTTCATCCCCTCCTCCTCCTCCTCCTCCTCCACTTGGCTGTATGACAAAACATCAGCAAAAATAAACTGCCTCCACACTGCCTTAATCTTAACTTAGCTCCTGTATGACATGAATTTGTAGGCGCTAGCAAGTGGCACCTGTTTTTGGCTTGTTCATTGTATTTATTTATAGTGAGTTTATATTGTGATTTTATTTTTCTCCATTTTTCTTATCTCTATCTCTAAGTGTGCATCTCCCTTTTTTTATCTCTATCTTTCTTTTTTTTTCCCTTTCTTCATCCGTGTCTTCTTGTATTTCTTGTCCTCTCCTGTTATCTCTCTCCATCTCCTCATTTATCTCTTTTATCTTCTTCCATTATCTTACTCGAGTCTTCATTTTTTTTTATCTTATTTCACTTAATGTTTTCCTTAATTTTCATCTTTAGTTTCGTTACCCGTAAAACAAAAAACAACAAAAAACGTAAAACAACCCACTTTCCTAGATGACTTTTTCCTCTCCAGTTTCATCTTTCTCCTGATTAGATTCTTTCTCGTCTTTTATTCATTCCTGATTTGCATATTCTTTTTTTTTTCTGGGGGGGGGAGGGGGACGGAGGAGGAGGGTCTTTTCTTGTTGTTTTCTTCTCCTTTTCTTCTTGTCTTGGCTCGGTGTTCCTATTCTTTCCTCACGCATTTCCTCCTCCTCCTCCTCCTCCTCCCCCTCTTCCTCTTCCTTCCTTCCTCGTCTTCATTCCATATTCTCTTATTCTCCCTCCAATTTCCTTTATGATTTTCCTCCTTTCATCCTCGTCCGCTCCCCTTGGCAACTCTCTCTCTCTCTCTCTCTCTCTCTCTCTCTCTCTCTCTCTCTCTCTCTCTCTCTCTCAGTAATAAGTCTATATCTATCTATTTTCTGTTTTTTCTTCTCATTCCTATCCTTTCTATCAATACATGCCATTTTCCTAGCTATATATCTATCCGTCCATCTATCTATCTATCTATTAATGTGTCTGTCGGTGTACCTATCGTCTATCTATTCCCAATCTCTCTTCCAATCACAGGTTAGGTTTCGGCTTTGCTTTGACATGTATGCCTTCCTTTGCTCTCTCTCTCTCTCTCTCTCTCTCTTTCTCTCTCTCTCTCTCTCTCTCTCTCTCTCTCTCTCTCTCTCTCTCTCTCTCTCTCTCGTTCCTTGACCTCAGCATGATACAATGACCGTGTTTACATTCCACTGACGTCTGGTATTGCACTCCTTGTATTAGCTTGTTTATGTTCGGGCATTGTGGCTCAGCTCGCGTCCCCTCGTAAGATCGCTTTGCTGGGGTGGTGCTAGAATGGGTACAGGGAGGGATGAATGCTTGGTCTTGGTATAGCATTCATTCTCTACATATTGGCTTGTGTTTATGTTCGGGCAGTGTGGTTCAGCTCGCGGCCCTCCTAAGATTACTATGCTGGGGTGGTGCTAGAATGGGTACAGGGAGGGATAGAATGCTCGGTCTTGGTCTTAGGTTTGAGAGGGTTAGGTGTAAGTGCGTTGTTGTATGCTGTATAGAACTGATGTATTGTTAAGTGTTGGTTGGTTAAGGGTAGACTGGGGGTGGTGGTGATTGTGGTGACTATGATGCTGGTGATGATGATGGTGGTTAAAATATGCAGACAAGTGATGTGGTATTGCTCCTCGTCTGTTTTTTCACTTGTTTTCTTCTTTTTTCTTTATTTGTCTTATTTTTTTGTCTTATTTAACCTTTGTCTTTTTTTCTTATGTTTCTGACGTCATTTGTTTCTTTGTCTTTTTTGTATCCTCCTCTGATTATCTGCCTCTGTCTATTTCTCATTCTATTTATCTATCTATCTATCAGTCTATCTACCTGTATCCCCCGCTCGGTGAATAATATCAAGGCTGCGCCATATTAATATCAGGTACATAATTAACTTCGCTATTTAATTATGCTTCCTGCTAGGTACTTTATGCAACTCGTGGAGGTTTCATATATTATGCTACTACACAATGTTGAAGTATTTGACTCTCTCTCTCTCTCTCTCTCTCTCTCTCTCTCTCTCTCTCTCTCTCTCTCTCTCTCTCTCTCTCTCTCTCTCTCTCTCTCTCTCTCTCTCTCTTATCTTCTGCTGTGAGTCATGAAGCGTCTGATGTCTAATTATGTCGTGTGTGTGTGTGTGTGTGTGTGTGTGTGTCAAGAGGTAGAAGACTGACACATTTGGAAGAACAAGGGAGAGAGAGAGAGAGAGAGAGAGAGAGAGAGAGAGAGTTGCCTTTATCTCTCCTATAAAACAAGACATTATTGAAACAGTGGAGTTGATTATCCTTATCTTTAAAAATATGAGACGGAGAAAGAGAAAGTCAAAGAGAGATAGAGAGATAAAGAGAAAGACATTTTTTTTTGTATGTCTGTACGCTCGTATTTCAGTATATTATTCACACTTCAGAACCACGTATATATCCCCAAATACAGGTTATCAAATAAGGAAAAGGAAAATATAAACAAGAATAATCTCCTTCAAGTGTATTTCCGAAAAGCTTAGGAGAGAAAAATGAAACAAAAGAAGAAGAAAAACCATTGCACTTAAGTACCTTAGAAAAAATATTCAGAAGCATTTACTTGAAGAACAGATAATGATATGTTTTCCAATTTCACACACACACACACACACACTGACACCCACACCCACACACACACACACACACTGACACCCTCCCTCCCCTCTCCCCCCCTCCAACCCCCCATTTTTAAGTCTCAGTAGACATTGCATAGCGTAAGACGAGACTAACTGTTTACGCAACTTAGGGAACTCCAATTAAGGCTTACCTGAGCGGAACGCCTTGAAGTAGGAGAGGGAGAGCAGGGAAGGTGAGCTGGAGGCAAGTCTTGAGGGGGGCATTTTTAAGCTACCAGTGAAGGAGGGGGGGGGGGGGGGGACTGAAGGGGGCGCTGGGGGCAAGACACATGGGAACGATTTCGGTCCTTCAGAAACTTTACTGCAGAGAACGAGGACGAGGAGGAGAAAAAAGGTAGAAAAGAGAAGATAAATGTGAAGAGTTGTGGAGGTAGTGGTGGTGGTGGTGGTGGTGATGTGGCGCGGTGATAACATTGCCGTGGTGATGATGATGGTGATGATACTGGTGGTGAGGGAGTTACTGGTGGTAGTGAGCACTGATTACCCCAGCGTGATGAAGGGTTTTATGTAGGCAGTGGTGATGCTTATGATGATCCTGGTGATGGTGATGATGGTGGTGATGGAGATGGTGGTGGAAGGGAAGGGAGGAGCGTGTGGTGTGGAGGCTGCAGTGGTGGTGGAGAAGGAAGATGTGGAGTAAAGTAAACAAAAGGTGGAGGATAAGATTAATAGAAAAAGGTTTTATAGTTTTATAGGTTTATGAATTTTCTTGGTGGATATTGATAAACAGGAAGGCGAAGGGAAGTAGTGGTGGAGTAAACTAAGCAAGAAGTGGAGGATATTATTATTAAAGGAGGGTTTTATATATAGATTTCAGAGTTTTAGAGTTGGACAGTGGTAGAAAGGGAAGTGGAGTGAAGTATCGACAGAGGATTTGGAGGAAAGTACAGGAAGAGGGAAGTTGTAAGGGAAAGGTATAGGATTTGGTTCTTAATATCCTTGTTGTATTAGCTGCGACTTCTCATCCTAATTATTAAGTCCACTGGTACGAGTATATAATGTTTTAGAGGCATGCGTTATTAAAGGAAGGTTCAATCGGTTAAATACCTTCTTAGACGTTGATAAATGAGATACGGAGGGCGAAGAGGAAAGTACAGCAAGGGTAAAGGAGTAAGGGAAAGGTAAAGCATATGGTTTTTAAAGGAAGGTTCAATTGGTTAAATACTTTCTTAGACGTTGATAGATAAGATATGGAGGGTGAAAAGGAAGGTACAGCAAGAAGTAAAGGAGCAAGGGAGAGGTGAAGCATATGGGTATTAAAGGAAGGTTCAGTTTTTTTTCTTTACAGCAGAGGAGACAGTTCAAGGGCGTAAAAAAAAGAAAACAATAATGAAAAAAAAGGCCCGCTTCTTAATGCTCCTGAATGAATTATATAGTTACGTAGATAGACATTGATAAGAAGGAAGGTGGAGGAAACTGAAAACATACATCCCCATCTGTCTCCTTCTTCACCTCCTCCATTACGCTTGCCTCCCTTACTTCTCCTCCTCCTCCTCCTCTTCCTCCTCTTCCTCCCCTTCTTCTTCCTCCTCCCATCGACCTGAGTCACGGCAGCTTAAACCGTCTCGTCTAAACCCGCCGGCCTGAAAGTTTATCTTCATCTCTCTCTCTCTCTCTCTCTCTCTCTCTCTCTCTCTCTCTCTCTCTCTCTCTCTCTCTCTCTCTCTCTCTCTCTCTCTCTTCCTTATTTATTTATCTTTCTCTTTTCCCTTCGTTCGTTTACCCCGCTTAGGTTTATCTCCTCTCTCTGTTTACACACACACACACACACACACACACACACACACACACACACACACACACACACACACACACACACACACACACACACACACACACACACAAGGCGCCTGCAAGTGATCACAATATCCTCCTGCAAATCTTGAGAGGACAAAGGAGAGAGAGAGAGAGAGAGAGAGAGAGAGAGAGAGAGAGAGAGAGAGAGAGAGAGAGAGAGAGAGAGAGAGAGAGAGAGAGACCGACCCGACCATCCAATGACCGTAGGAGAGGAAAGAAAGAAAGAAAGAAAGAAAAAAAAAGAATTCCTAGTGGGCTGCGGAGAAAAAGGAGGAGGAGCTGGAGGAGGAGGAAATGCTGAGTAAAATAAGAGGAAGAAAAGTTAAGAAATAAAGGAAGGAAAAAATCGTATTGAGTGAAAATCTTCCCCTCGTAAAAGTAATTATCAGAACTGTGGAGTCGGTAGCCTTTGATAGCACCTGATAACCACCTGATAAGAGATGCGATATTAGGGAAGCTGTTGGAGAAAGGTGAGAAGGGACAGATAGAGAGGGTGGAAGAGGATGAAGGAAGGAGGGTAAGGGGGTTGGTGAAGGGAAAGATATGGAGGGGTAGGTATAGATGAGGAGGGGAGAGATGGAGGAAGGAAGGAAAGGGGCATTAGGAGAGGTGTGAGAGAGGAAGAGAAGGAGGTGGATGGTGAAAGAAGGGAGACTGCTGTTTATTAGGGAAGGTATAAGAAAAAGGTGTGAAAAGATAGGTAGAGAGAAGAAGGAGGAAGGGGGATGAAAGAGTAGGGACAGATGCATTAAGGAAGGGGTAATAGAAAAGTGTGAGGGAAGGAATAGGAGGGAGGTAAAGGAAGGGAAAGGTGAGATATCAGGAAAGGTTTAATAGAAAGGTGTTAAAAGATAAATAGAGGAGAGAAGAAGAAGGAAGGGAGATGGAAGAGTAAAGATAGGGGCATTAGGAAAGGGGTAATAAAAAGGCGTGTAGGAATGAAAAGGAGGGAGGTAAAGGAAGGGAAAGGTGAGGTATCAGGAAAGGTTTAATAGAAAGATGTTGAAAGATAATAGGAAAAAAGGAGTAAGGTGGATGAAAGAAAAGGGATGAAGGAATGCACAGGAATACATAGGAAGAACAGAAACCAGAAGACCTATCGGTCTATGGCGAGGGTGTCTGATTACTACCGCTACTACTAGTAATCTACGTGTGGTAGAACAGGACAGAAAAGATGAAGGCTCCTCCCCACCCACCTCTCCCTCCGGCAACGTGCCGGCAGGAAATAGTTAGAAGAGAACACCATGTATCTTTAAGGAAGAAAGGGACATGGAAATTTTACAGTGAAGAGAGAAATAAGAGGAAATTACTACCCTTAACTTACACTACTGGTAACCTAAACTGTGGGGGAAAATGACTTTATTACATAAGAACATAAGAACACAGAAACACAGGGAGACTGGAAGAGGACGAGTGGCCTACACAGGGCAGCCCCAGAATCCCCCCTAATACCCACGATGGGTGAGGTGTAGTTTCAGGGCATTAGGAAAGGTGTGAGGGGGGCGGCGGAGGGGGGTGAGGGGGGTTACCTGGCCTGGCACTCACCTGGCCCTGCAATTAGAGGTGACGGCGGCACTCTCGCTAAAATTAACTTGCTGATTATTCGCGTGTGAGCTGAAACGGGGATGATAATGCCAAGCTGGTGACGGGGGAGAGAGAGAGAGAGAGAGAGAGAGAGAGAGAGAGAGAGAGAGAGAGAGAGAGAGAGAGAGAGAGAGAGAGAGAGAAGGGCAATGCAAATGATATAAATAGTCAACGAAATATGTAATAAAGAGGAAATATAAAAGAGATACGCGGTTGAGAGAGAGAGAGAGAGAGAGAGAGAGAGATAGAGAGAGAAGGGGAATACAAATGATTTAAAGAAGAGGAAATACAGAAAAGAGGAAATACACGGTTGAGAGAGAGAGAGAGAGAGAGAGAGAGAGAGAGAGAGAGAGAGAGAGAGAGAGAGAGAGAGAGAGAGAGAGAGAGAGAGAGAGAGATCAATGCACGCCTCAGGGCTGGTCGTGAGGGTAATGTGCACTCCAGCCGCCTCTTGTGCACCATCTCGGGGTACACACACGGCCTGGCACCCTCACACGCCTCGTAGGGCCAAGTGGTGCCACGGCCGACGCTCCAACTGCTCGCCTCTTGCCTGGCACTGTTGGCATCCCCCCATGCCCCCTCTCTCTCTCTCTCTCTCTCTCTCTCTCTCTCTCTCTCTCTCTCTCTCTCTCTCATCCCCCCCTTCTTCCATCTCTCCCTTCTCTTCCTTGCAGACTCGACCCAGGCATCAGGAAGAGAGAGAGAGAGAGAGAGAGAGAGAGAGAGAGAGAGAGAGAGAGAGAGAGAGAGAGAGAGAGAGAGAGACTGAGAAAATGTTTAAGAATTCTGCCATATAAGTCCTACATTCCGATATACTAATGTTGAAGGGTCACTCTCTATATATCTCATTCATACACTGCACATCCCACACACAAAAACAATGCAGCATATTAAAAGAACCAAGCAAAAGAAAAAGCGGAAAAGGGTCCGTTCCCTCACCTGTACTAAGTAATTACTGTGTTCAGCGTTCGTGACCCGCTGCCTTTTTTCACCTGTGCTGGTTCACCCTTCCTAGATACACCTGTTTAATTACCTCACCACCTGCATGCCTCACCTTTCCACCCTTCCCTCCATTCATCTGTTATTCTTTACCTCTTTCTACCTTCCTTTCCTTCGTTATCATCCCTTATTTCTTAACTATCCTTCAGCTATTCATCTTTTATCTCTTCCTACCTTCCCTCCCTTCCTCTCTCCTTCCCTCCTTATCCCTCACCTCTCCACCCTCCTTCCCTCCATTCATATACTATCCTTTGCCTCTTTCTACCTCCCCTCCCCACCTCCTCTCCGCATCCTTTACTTATACCTTAACTATCCCTCATCTATCCACCTATGCCTTCCCTTCCTTCCTCCCTTCTCATCCTTCAAAACTTCCTTAACTGTCCTTCATATGTTCACCCTTCACCCCTTCCTTCCTTCCTTCCCTCCCATCCTCCTTCACCCCTTTCCTTAACCTGCTCGCATTCCCTATCGCCGAGGTGTTGTTTGGCTCAGGCTACGAATATATAAATGTTGCGAGCGTGACAGTGGAAGCTTTAGCAAGACCTGTCAGAGTTGTTGATGCAAGCCACATGTTCTGCCCTTTCCCTTCTCCCCCTCTCCTCATCTCTCTCTCTCTCCCTCTCCCTTTCCCTTTCTTGCCCTCTGCACTCCTCTTTCTTTCTCTCTCTCTTTCCATTTCCCTTTTTCGATCTTATTTGCTCTCTCGCCTTCTTCGTCTTTCTCAACACGTTCCATTACCCGCATTTTATCCTTTCCCTTCTTCTCTTATCCTCCCTCTCTTGGCTTTACCCTCTTCTCTCCACTTCCCTCCTCCGATCTCCTTTCCTCTCTCTCCCCTTCTTCCCTCTCCACACGTTCCCTTCCCCGCCTCCCGTTCTCTCTCCTCTTTACCCTTTCTCATTTTTGGCGTTCCTCCTGTTGCCTTTCCTTCTAAACTCTTCACTCTTTCTCTCCCTCCTTTGATCTTCTTTCCTCTCATTCTTTCTCCCCTTCTTCCGTCTCCACGCGTTCCCTTCCCCGCCTCCCCTTCACTCTCCTCTTTACCCTTTCTCCTTTTTTGCCGTTCCTCCTGCCTTTCCTTCTAAACACTCTGTCTCTCCTTCCTTTGATCTCCTTTCCTCTCTTTCTCTCTCCCTTTCTTCCCTCTCCACGCGTTCCCTTCCCCGCCTCCCTTCACTCTCCTCTTTACCCTTTCTCATTTTTGGCGTTCCTCCTCATGCCTTTCCTTCTGCACTCTTCATTCCACTTCCCTCCTTCGATCTTGTTTCTCTCTCTCCCCTTCTTCCCTCTCCACGCGTTCCCTTCTCCGCCTCCCTTTCATTCTCCTCTTTATCCTTTCTCCTTTTTCGTGTTCGTCCCTCCGCCTTCAAAGTCTCGTGTTCCTCTCATGTCCTTTTTCGGTTGCCTTGGGGATTTGCTCATTTGTTTCCGTTTTCTCTCATGGGTGCCAGTGTTGTTTTTGCTTGTTTCTCCCTCTTTTTTTATTATTCTCTCTCTCTCTCTCTCTCTCTCTCTCTCTCTCTCTCTCTCTCTCTCTCTCTCTCTCTCTCTCTCTCTCTCTCTCTCACTTAGTCTTATCCCTCCCTTTCTCGCCTCCGTCCCCACGCAATTAGTCATCACCCTTCCTCCCTCCCTCTCTCCTTTCCTCCAACCCTTTAACTTCCCTCCTCTCCCTCCCTCCCTTCCCTTCCATTCCCTCCCGCCTGTCAACTGCCTGGGATCACATAGCAGCCCAGACTTCCGGCTTGCTGCCAGACACAATGCCGCGTTCCGTGTTGCATCGCTCCCTCCTTCCCTGCGTTTCCTTCCTCCTCCTCCTCCTCTTGTATCTACCTCCTTTGGATATACCCTGAACTCAATAGCTAGGAAGGGCACGAGAGGTAAAGGGCTGATTATTTTTCTCATTATATATTGTTTTCCTTCTTCTCTACATCCTCCTCTTTTGGATTCACTCTGAACTCAATAGCTACGGTGGGTACGAGAGGTGAAGGGCTGATTATTTTTCTCATTATATATTGTTTTCCTCCTTCTCTACATCCTCCTCTTTTGGATTCACTCTGAACTCAATAGCTAGGGTGGGTACTAGAGGTGAAGGGCTGATTATTTTTCTCATTATATTTGGTTTTCCGATATTCCTCCCGTTTTCTCATTTCCTTGCTCCTCGTTTTCATGCCTCCTTTCTCATTTGAAGTGTTTATTTGATACTTATTTACTTTTTTTTACGTGTTTATTGACCTTTTTTTATGTATCCACCCGAAATTGACCTCTTCTGACCTCTCGTTCTAACTGGATTATTTTTTCTTTCCTGTTTTTTTCTTAATTAAGCTGCCTCCCTTGCCGTAAAAAAAATAATCTTATTTACCCAACAAATCTATCAAAGCCCCAGCTGGAATTACACGGTTGGGAAGTATCTCCAAATACTCCCCTCTTACACCTGTTTAGCTCTACCTTCACTGCATTTTTTTCATCTATAACTTATTTCTCTTATTACTCAACCAGTCTATGAATTATACGGTTGGGTAGTATCTCCAAATACGCAAAGGTCGGGAAATATTTAGCGTGGGCTGATAACGTTATGCCAGAGAGAGGCAGAGAGGCGAGTGTGGAGAGAGAGAGAGAGAGAGAGAGAGAGAGAGAGAGAGAGAGAGAGAGAGAGAGAGAGAGAGAGAGAGAGAGAGAGAGAGAGAGAGAGAGAGAGCGCGTTTATTCCCGTACATTCAGACATTATTTATTTTAACAGTTTCAATATAATTCTGACGGAACGAACACTCACACACACACACACACACACACACACACACACACACACACACACACACACGTTTGTTACCTGTCACGCTCCTTTTTTCATTTGCTATCCGTTTTAATTGTTCAGTTTATTTCTTTGTTGAATTTGATTAATGCCCGAAAATGTTGTGTATGTGTGTGTGTGTGTGTGTGTGTGTGTGTGTGTGTGTGTGTGTGTGTGTGTGTGTGTGTGCTTTATTCCATTATTTTGTTTTATCTTCTTCATTTTCTTCTTTTTCTTCTTCTTTTCTTCTTCTTCTTCTTTTTCTTCTTCTTGTGTTTGTTCCTATTTTTCTTGTTTTTGATCTTCTCTCTCTCTCTCTTCCTCTCCTTGTTTTTGTACTTTTTTTTTTTCTTCTTCTTATTATTATTATTGTTATTATTATTATTCCTTTAACATAACTTAACCTTGTACAATATTGTCAGAGCTTATTGCGTCACTGGACAAGGCAATCAGCTGTCTGCGCCACCAATCAGCTGTTTAACACATTTTTCGCGGCCTGGAAGCGCAAACACTCGTACTGATTAGGCGCGTCCTCAGGCAGATCGTTCTCGGTAGTTAGATAAATAGTGAAGCTTTACAGGATTATTGACGCTCTGACGCTTGGCTTACCTGGCTTAAAGTTGTGGTGTGTGAGGGTGACTTGCTTGTTGTTGATGGTCTTGTGTGTTGTGTGTTGTTTTTTCTCATGATTTCTCTTATCTATTATTTCTTTGGTCTTGTTTATCCATGTTATTTTTCCTCGCTATTCTTTTCCTTATCTTATTTTTGTTCTTGTTCTTTTATGTTTTTCTCTCATTTCTTTTTTTACTTATTATTTATGTGTCCTTGTTCTTGCATGTTTTTTCTCATTATTTTTTTTCTTATCTTTTATTTTTATACTCTTGTTCATGTATGTTATTTTTTCTCATTATTTTTTTTCCTGTTTATTTATTTCCTTTCTTTTCTTTCGTTTTCTGATATTCCTCCTCGTTCTACGCATCACCGTTTCTCATTTGAAGTGTTTATTTATGTGTTTATTTATTTATTTATTTTATTATTTACTGTAACAGAGGTAGCTCAGAGGCAACACAAACAGAAAAAAAAACCCGCTATTTAATTCTGTACACTTTTTTATTGGCTGTTTTTTCTATATTTTTTTTTCTCATTAACTCATTTCCTATTTTGGATGGAGTTTTAACACTAGAAAAGTTTATAGTGGCTTATTTCTTTACCGCGATGAAAAATGATGAACGAAGTTGAATAAGCTTGTATGTAATTGATGCTTTTTCAATATTTTTTTGCTCTGGTTTACTATGCGTGATAACTTTTATATAGGAGTTATGTTCTTTTGTCTGAGGGAGTTTAGACACAAGAAAACTTAAAACTGCTTCCCGTCTTTGTTTACGGAAAATGAAAACTGACGGGCCAGGTTGCGTTAAAAGTTAGTGAAGCTTTTTTAATCACTTATTCTGGTTTACACGCGAGGCCTTTGTGTTTAAGGGAGTTTGATTATAAGAAAAGTTTACATTGCGTCCTATTTTGGTTTACAGAAAATGAAAACTGACGGGCCAGGTTGCGTTAAAAGTTAGTGAAGCTTTTTTTAACCACTTATTCTGGTTTACACGTGATCCCTTTGTAACTAATCATTGTATTTTTTGTTTTAAAGGGAGTTTGATTTTAAGAGAAGTTTACATTGCGTCCGACTTTGGTTTACAGACAATGAAAACTGACGGGCCAGGCTGCGTTGCGAGGTTGCGGCTGTTAGTGCGGCTTTTAAAAAAAAAAAAATCTGCTTTATTGTTGGTCACCGGCGGCCGCGTCTGCCCCAAAAATTGCCAAAAACGTTCCAGCAAAAAAAGATATTCGAATACGTTTTTTTTTTTCAAGCATAAAGGGAGATTGTCCTTATAAAACACCTGGAGAGATACCTGTACTCTCTCTCTCTCTCTCTCTCTCTCTCTCTCTCTCTCTCTCTCTCTCTCTCTCTCTCTCTCTCTCTCTCTCTCTCTCTCTCTCTCTCTCTCTCTCTCTCTCTCTCTCTCTCTCTCTCCCCACACACACGTATCTATTTCCTGTATTTCCTCTTTATCAAGCATTTCCCGTTACTATTCATATCACTTGTATTTCTCTCTCTCTCTCTCTCTCTCTCTCTCTCTCTCTCTCTCTCTCTCTCTCTCTCTCTCTCTCTCTCTCTCTCTCTCTCTCTCTCAAGAGAACAAGCAAAATACAAAACGATACAATAAAACTCGCAGACAAAGGGGATAAAAATTCCATCCATTCCCTAATAATTTCTAAGTGAATCGCTTCCTCGGCGGCTCGGATACAAGGAAGAGGAGGAGGCGGAGGAGGAGGAAGAGCAGGAAGATAGTAAGAGCAGGAAGATAGTAAGAGCCAAGCAATTCGCCTCCTTAATTCAGTTCAGTTCGAGCGCCGCTGTTCTGCCATCGCTTCGGGTTTATGAATTCAGTGAAGGCAGGAAGAGCGCGCCGGGGATTCCGTTGGTCTGGTTACGCCGCCTCTGCCCCCAACTCGCTCGCTTGCCTGAGCTTGCTTGATCTCTTTGCCCGCTTGGTGTGTTTATTTGCCGGCCCCCAACCACACGCATTTGGCAAGGTTTTGGTGGGAGTTCTGGGCAGTTCCATGGGTAGTTTTATGACCTTAGTGGTAGTCTGACGAAGCTTCTGCACCATGAACTTAAAGAAACAGTCATTAGAACCCGATTAATCTCCTTTTCGGCCTCTGGAAATAGTTGATGCGAGCACACACAGTTGGCAAGGCTTTTGTAGAAGTGGTCGGGATTTCCATGGGTGGCTTTATGACCCTGGTGGTAGTGTAACTTAGCTTCTGTATCGTGAATGTGAAGAAACACTCATGAGAACCCGATTAATCTCCTTTACTGCCTCTTGAAATAGTTCATGCGAGCACACACATTTGGCAAGGCTTCGTAGGGGTTGTGGGCATTTCCATGTGTAGTTTTATGACCCTGGTGGTAGTTTGACCATTCTTCTGTACCATGAATACTGTACCATGCATTCTGTACCGTGAAGATTGATACCATTTTTATCATTGCTTATTTCCTGCATCAAATTGTAACATTGTGTCTCTCTCTCCCACAGGTGTCGCGGCTGGTGATCCTTCACGAAGAGGCCGAAGATGGCAACGCTATGCCCGACCTGGAGAAGCCTGTCATGGCTGTCTCCAAGGCCGTCGTCAACCTGGTCAAGGTGAGCCAACGGGGGCGGGCAGGAGGGGCGGCGGGGCGGTGGGAGGGCCGGAGCTGATGTGGATAAATCACGATACTTCGACTGACATTGAGATACTATGATTGACTACACAGGCCGACTGATAGTTCATTAAGCAGTCTAATGGACCCAACAGACAGAGGTGGGTCAAACTAATGGTGATAAGTCTGCACACAGTAGCAAATATACCCATAGACATGTGCACCGTTAAGCAGAGTAATGGACCTAAAGCTGCAAAGACATGTTAGACACACCCATAGGAAAAATCAGGTAGCCGAACAGACTGATGGACATTAGCAAGCATGTTCACAGACAGCATAAGCAGACAGGTGCGTAAATAGAGAGATGCAGAAGTTGACAGGTGCATAAGTAGACAGGCGCATAAGTAGACAGGTTGACAGACACACAAGAGCACGAGCATGTACACTTAGACTGGAAAGAACAGACATTAAAGTGAACTCTCAGACAGAAAAAGAGAACCCCAGACAGGCTCACAGACGCCGGTACAGGTTCCTGGCAAACTCGTTTCACCTGTTGTAGGTGCGCGAGGAGCGGAACGAACCACCAAAGGCCGCCGGGCCAACGCTGACACACACACAAGCTATCAAACAAACAAACGCTAATAGACAGAGACCCAACGAGACAGATGGACAGAGACAGACACACAAGCGGGGCACGCAACACACGCCCGCGTCCCTGCACCGCCCACCTGACGTGTTGCACCCTGCAGTAAAAACGTCCCCGCCCCGCCGTGATTGGTTTCGTTAGGCCCGTGAACCGCGGCCCGGCGGTGCCTCGCCTGTTAGGGAGGCATTGTGTGCCGCGTCTGGTAATGGCGACGAGGCGCCCCACACGGCAACAGCCGCACGCCGCCGCCGCCGCGGCCCCGCCACACAGGCCGCGTCGCCTCGGTTGGAGGACACGACTTGCCCACAAAGACCACAAGGGTCCAGGGACGAGAATCATCCCTCGCCAGAAAGTCTTGAGGCGACCCGGGGCGTCTGCCTCGTCATTGTTGTCTCAGGGCGGGGCGCCAGCCGGTCCCCCCGGGGCGCGGGAGGCTGGTCGTCGGGGCCACACGCCAGACCGCCCCGTCACCACCCACACACCCACGCTGCTCTGCGGCGGTGAAGGAAGATGCGGTGCCCCAGAGACACTTAGCGTAGTATTGACAGCCAGGCGCGCTGACAGGAAGGGGGCGTGGCAAACGGCGGCGGCGGCGGCGGCGGCGGCGGGACAGCAGAGCTCGCCAGACAACGGCGGGGGTTTGGGGGGTCAGGGGGAGATGGGGGGGAGGAGCCACGTGGAGAGTCACCGGCGAGGCATCCGTGGCAGCAGGGTGGGGCGGGGCGGTGTTATCCCGGCGTTATCGCGGCCCCGTCACCTGGCGCCGTGACGAGGCAGGGCTGGACGCGGCACGGGACGGCTCCAGGCTGCTGCTGCCGCCTCGCTGTGGTCTGGCCGACCTTTTTTTATTTTATTTATGTGGCGGCCGCCGACGAGGCTTAAGAAAAGGTGAAGCATCAGGCCAACCCGTAGACGCCGCTCCTCAGGAAAATAACGCGATCCAAGGATTTTGTCCTTTGAGTATCTCCATGTTGAACTTCAGGGCCGTATCAAGACTGTTATTAAATCACTAGAAAATATAGACTGTGGATGAAAAAATGCTGATATTGACAAAGGAACCGAAACCTTATAGGCCAAGAGAAATACAAAGATCTTTAAACCGTGTAACGACCCTGCATCATAAAGTACCTTTCAATTTCTGTTACTGCGGGGCCGACGGGAAGCCCAGGAAGGTCACGCTAAGGGGCTCACCACGGGGAGGGGAGGAAAAGGTAGGGAAAGGAAGGGAAAGATGGGGAAGGGAAGGGAAGGGAAAGCTAAGGAAGGATAGGTACGCGAGGGAAGGGAAAGGAGGGAAACGGAAGGGAGAAGATGGAGAAGAAGGGGAAGGTAGGGAAGAGAAAGGAAAGGTGGGGAAAGAAAGGGAAAGGTAGGGAAGAGAAAGGAAGGCAAGGGTGGGGAAAGGTAGGAAAAAGAAAAGTGGAGAAAAAAAAAAGTGAAGAAGGGAAGGGGAAGGTGAGGAAGGGAAAGGGAAGGGTGAGGAAGGGAAGGGAAGAAACAGCAAAGGTGGAGAAAGGAAGGGAAGGAAGACCACTCGATCGACAGAGTGCAAAGTGAGTTACCGACTGAAGCCTTCCTCACTCTTTCTTCCCTCCTCCTCCTCCTCCTCTTGCTCCTCCTCCTCCTCCTCCTCCTATTCCGTGCGATCGTCGTAAACATTTCACTTTAGGGAGAACCAACGGAAATTACGTCATGTCACACTATCGTCAGTCTTACCCGTGTTTAGAGAGAGAGAGAGAGAGAGGGGAGGGACGGAGGACAGAGAGGTGAATAGACTTAAATATAGACACTTATATGTAATAGATTAAAGTACTTGGACAACAACTTATTACATGGATACCAAACGACAGACAGACCTTTCCCTTCCTTCCCCACCCTTGCCTTCCTTTCTCTTCCGTTTCTTTCCCCACCTTTCCTTTCTCTTCTCTACCTTTCCCTTCCTTTCATCTTCTCCCTTCCTTTCCCCACCCTTGCCTTCCTTTCTCTTACCTTTCTTTCCCCACCTTTCCTTTCTCTTCCCTACCTTTCCCTTCCTCTTCATCTTTTCCCTTCCTTCCCCACCCTTGCCTTCCTTTCTCTTCCCTTTCTTTCCCCACCTTTCCTTTCTCTTCTCTACCTTTCCCTTCCTTTTCATCTTCTCCTTTCCGTTTCCCTCCGTTCCCTTCCCTCACGTACCTATCCTTCCTTAGCTTTCCATTCTCTTCCCTACCTTTCCCTACCTTTACCTTCCCTCCCCGGTGAATTAAACTGAAAGATAGGCAAACAACAGCCAGAGAAAGACATTAACAGTTAACAGAATTACAACTCGAGACGAAAAGATATCAACTGAGGGCTACATAGACACACAACAGCCAGGCAGACATACTAAGCCACAAATTAACAGACAAGCAACAAGGTACGAAAGATCAATTGATATAAACTGAGAGCTGGACAAGTAACAGACAGACAGACTAACACATGAATTATCAGACACTTACAGGAAGGGACAAAAAGTTAAAGCCATATAATCTAACAGCTAGACAAAGAGCAGACAGACAGACGAAGACATACGTGAACAAACTCTGACCTAAAGGTACGGACGAAATGGTCAACTAACATATATATACTGCTAGACACACAAGAAACATACAGACGGATGAACGAACAGACATTAGTATATGGGACGAGACAGTTAGTTATGTAAGGAAGTCGACCTGGCCGTAGCTACTCTTAAAGATTGCTGTGGTAGCGTGGGCCTAAAGAAGAAAGGAAGGAGGAGGAGGAAGAGGATGCGGAAGAAAGGGATGAGGAAGAGGAGGAGGAGGAAGAAGAGGAGGATGCGGAAGAAAGGGATGATGAAGAGGAGGATGCGGAAGAAAGGGATGATGAAGAGGAGGATGCGGAAGAAAGGATGATGAAGAGGAGGACGAGGAAGAAGAGGAGGATGCGGAAGAAAGGAATGATGAAGAGGAGGATGCGGAAGAAAGGGATGAGGAAGAGGATGATGCGGAAGAAAGGGATGATGAAGAGGAGGACGAGGAAGAAGAGGAGGATGCGAAAGAAAGAGATGATGAAGAGGAGGAGGAGGAGGAATAAGAGGAGGAATACCATATCTCCCTAGGGTGAAGACTGATACCGCTGGATTGAAAGCGAGAGAGAAACTGGAAAAGAAACAGAAGAAACAGCAGTACCGTCATATCTTGTATCAGGGCATTCCAAGATGACGGAGGTAGCTTGAGGGGAAGGAACACAGTGAGAAAGAACCACTACACCATTTCAACGACAGGAGAAGCAAATTACGAGCTTTCTAAAGGAGGAAACGCTCAATACAAGGAGATTAGGAGGAGGAAGAGGAAGTAGGGAGAGGAAAAGAAAGACAGAGGTGGAAAAGAAGGATAGGGAAGGAACACAGTAAGAAAACACACACTTAAACGAGAGAGGAAGCAAATTACAAGCTTTCAGAGGTGGGAAGCGTTCAATATAAGAAGTTGGGAAGGAAGGAGAGCAAAGGGAAGACGGGGAGGAGGAAAAAGAAGCATAGGGAAAGAACACATTGAAGAAAACACACACTTAAACGAGAGAGAAAGCAAATTACAAGCTTTCAGAGGTGGGAAGCGTTCAATATAAGGAGATTAGGAGGAAGGGGAAGTGAGGAGAGGAAAGGGGAGACGGGGAGGAGGAAAAAGAAGCATAGGGAAAGAAGACACTGAAGAAAACACACACTTAAACGAGAGAGGAAGCAAATTACAAGCTTTCAGAGGTGGGAAGCGTTCAATATAAGAAGTTAGGGAGGAAGGGGAAGGAAGGAGAGGAAAAGGGAGACGGGGAGGAGGAAAAAGAAGCATAGGGAAAGAACACATTGAAGAAAACACACACTTAAACGAGAGAGGGAGCAAATTACTAGCTTTCAAAGGGAGGAAGCATTCAATATAAGGAGATTAGGAGGAAGGGGAAGTGAGGAGAAGAAAGGATAGACAAAGAGGGGAAGAAGAATCGTAGGAAGTCTTCAACAACTTTCAGAGGGGATAAGGAAGGTACTGTGAAGGAGGAGGAGGGGGAGGAGGAGGAGGAAGGAGTACAAATCATTTTTAAGAGGGGGAGGAAGGTAATGGGATGGGAAATGGGGCACGTGGGGAAAGATAAAGAATGTAACGTAAAGGAGAAGAGGGCGGGATCGTTAGGGGAAGGGAGGCTCAGGAGGGAAAGAAAAGGTGAGGGGAAAGAAAGGGAGAGTAACATTATTTCTGAGGTAAGGGGAAGGGGAACCAGGTGAAGGGAAAGGGAAGGGAGAGTAACCTTATTTCTTCTGTAAGGGAAAGGGAACCAGGTGAAGGGAAAGGAAAGGGAAAGTTACATTATTTCTACGGGAAAGGGAAAGGGAACCAGGTGAGGGAAAGGGACGAGAAAGTTACATTATTTCTACGGGAAAGGGAAAGGGAACCAGGTGAGGGAAAGGGAAGGGAAAGTTACATTATTTCTACGGGAAAGGGAACCAGGTGAAGGGAAAGGGAAGGGAAAG
The DNA here is from genome assembly GCF_024679095.1 of Eriocheir sinensis. NCBI lineage: Eukaryota > Metazoa > Arthropoda > Malacostraca > Decapoda > Varunidae > Eriocheir > Eriocheir sinensis. The sequence goes on from NC_066526.1 coordinate 11,352,129, forward strand.
TTACATTATTTCTACGGGACGGGGAAAGGGGAAGGAAGGGAGAGGGAGAGTGACATTATTTCTACGGGACGGGAAAGGGGAAGGAAGGGAGATGGAGAGTGACATTATTTCTACGGGACGGGGAAAGGGGAAGGAAGGGAGAGGGAGAGTGACATTATTTCTACGGGACGGGGAAAGGGGAAGGAAGGGAGAGGGAGAGTGACATTATTTCTACGGGACGGGGAAAGGGGAAGGAAGGGAGAGGGAGAGTGACATTATTTCTACGGGACGGGGAAAGGTGAAGGAAGGGAGATGGAGAGTTACTTTATTTCTACGGGACGGGGAAAGGGAAGGAAGGAGAGGGAGAGTGACATTATTTCTACGGGACGGGGAAAGGGGAAGGAAAGGAGAGGGAGAGTAACATTATTTCTACGGGACGGGGAAAGGGGAAGGAAGGGAGATGGAGAGTAACATTGATTTTCGGGCACGGGGAAAGGTACCGAGTGAGGGAAAGGAAAGGGAGAGTAACATTATTCCTAAGGTAATGGAAAAGGGAACTAGGTGAAGGGAAGGAGAGGAAGAGTAAAATCAATTCAAAGATAAAGGGAAGGGTAGTAACACCAGGTGAAGGGAAGCACTGAAAGGAAGGGAAGGGAACGTAACATCAATTCTAAGGTAAGGGAAGGTAAGATAAGGGAAAGGGAGACAATGAAGGGAACAAATGGCAGTATAACATAACTTCTAAGGTAAGGGTTTTCAAGAGGCTAAGAACAGGTAAACGGAAGCGCTATAGAGAAGGAAAGGGAGGAGTAACATTGATTTCAAGATATAAGAGAAAGTACCGTAACGCAAGGGAAAACAAAGAGGGAGAAAGCAACATCACATAGGGAATAGGAATCGTATACTAAAGGGAGTGAATATTCCTTTAAAGTCTTCACAGGGGGAGTACAACAGAGTAACGTGGTGAGGGGCACCAGAGAGGGGCTTGAGGCACAGCCGGAATGCCCCCTCCCGTGTGCCCCACTCCGCCGGGCGCGTCGGGCACCTTGCGGGGTATAAATAGCTGCTCCTGTCTCGTTATCCGTCAGCCAACCCTGCCAACTCGGTCCTGTGGGTGGAGGGGTCGTTGGTCGCAGGGGGCAGGGGTGGTGGTGGTGGTAGTAGCAGTAGTAGTAGTAGTAGTAGCAGTAGTAGTAATCTGTCTATATCTATATCTTTATCTATCCATCTATCTATTTATTCTCTCCCTTTTATAACGACCTCTTCACGGTTTATGACGTAACCAAATCACTGGACGTAGTCTATCTTGATTTCCAGAAAGCGTTTGATAAAGTTCCACATCATAAATTACTTTACAAATTAAAGCAAATAGGTATTGACGGTCAAGTACACCAATGGATCGCGAATTGGTTGAGCAACAGACAACAAAGAGTGGTGATTGACGGATTTAACTCAGAGTGGGCGCCGGTCACTATTGGCGTCCCTCAGGGCTCGGTTCTTGGCCCAGTGCTCTTCATTATTTACATCAACGATGTGGATGTTGGACTCAATAATCGCATTAGTAAATTTGCAGACGACACAAAGATTGGTAACTCGGTTCTCACTGACGAAGACAGGCAAAGCCTCCAAGAGGATTTGCACAAAATTTCAGCTTGGTCTGATAGATGGGAGATGCCCTTTAACGTAGACAAGTGCCAGGTCCTTCAAGTTGGAACAAGGAATAAGAAGTTCGATTACGAAATGCGCGGCGTTAAACTCAAAAGCGTTCAATGTGTTAAGGACTTGGGGGTCAAAATCGCGTCAAACCTCAAATTCTCAAAGCAATGCATCAATGCAACAAATAAAGTGAACAGAATGTTGGGCTTCATTAAAAGAAACTTTTTATTCAAGAATAAAGATGTAATACTTCCACTCTACAATAGTTTAGTCAGACCCCACTTGGAATATGCGGTACAGTTTTGGTCTCCCCACCATGCAAAGGACATTGCTAAATTAGAAGGTGTTCAGCGTCGAGCAACAAAAATGATCCCTTCCTTGCGCAACAAATCTTACTGAGAAAGGCTTTCCACCCTTAACATGTTCTCCCTTGAGAAACGTCGCCTCCGAGGAAAACTGATCGAATGTTTTAAAATACTTAATGGTTTCACGAATGTAGACAGATCAACATTGTTTATGATCGATAACACTTTGCGTACGAGGAACAATGGCGTAGTTGAAATGCATCGTTTTGGAGCCTTCTGATTAATGTAGAATCACTAAGGTTTAAGGACAGACCACCTAGTCTGGACCATGGGGTCTGTGTGGTCTGATTTTCTATGTAAATCTATGTAAATCTCTCTCTCTCTCTCTCTCTCTCTCTCTCTCTCTCTCTCTCTCTCTCTCTCTCTCTCTCTCTCTCTCTCTCTCTCTCTCTCTCTCTCTCTCTCTCTCTCTCTCAACACAAAACCAGTTCCGAAGGACAAAAAACTAATGATAATGAATATATATACCTGTTATCAGACACAAGGTACGAAAACACGCATATCCTTATAATAACAGACAATGGCAGCAATATAAGATCCTCAGAATAGACGGAAGGAAATAATGACAACAGCACTTAACACCCCATATCCTCGTGTCCTCAGGTGGGGCGGGAGACCATCAACAGCAGCGACGACCCCATCCTCAAGCAGGACATGCCGGCGGCGCTGCACCGCGTGGAGAGCGCCGCCAAGCTGCTGGAGGAGGCGTCGTCCCTGCTCAAGGCCGACCCCTACTCCCAGCCGGCCAGGTGCGATATTGGTGTTGTTATTGGCATTAGTATTGGTATTGGTATTGGTATTAGTATTGGTATTTGTAGTAGTATTGGTATTAGCTATTAGTATTGGTATTGGTATTAGTATTGGTATTGGTATTATTATTGGTTTTGGTATTAGCATTGGTATTAGTATTGGTATTAATATTAGTATTAGTATTGGTATTAGTATTAGTATTGGTCTTCTTCCTCTTCTCCTTTTCCCTCCTCCTTTTTCTTCTTCTTCTTCTTCTTCTTCTTTTTCTTCTTCTTCTTCTTCTTCTTCTTCTTCTTCTTCTTCTTCTTCTTCTTCTTATTATTATTATTATTATTATTATTATTATTATTATTATTATTATTATTATTATTATTATTATTATTATTATTATTATTATTATTATTATTATTATTATTATTATTGCAGCTCATGGAAGGGCATCAAGGAAAATAAAATTACACAGTCAAAGAGTCTCTCTAATGAACAGACCTGGACATGAAAATTGAAAGGGACAGTGACAGTAAAGTGAGGAGAAAATTAAAGGTGTGAGGGGACAAAAACAATACAGGTAGATAGACAGACAGATGAATACAGATACAGAACCAGTAAAGAAACCATACACACACACACACACTCACACACACTTGTTTGTTAATTGATAGTAAAAGCATACATCCATTTTATTTTATTTGTCATTTCCATCAGGACAGACATTCATATATAAGTTGTTCTGTTTCCTTATCCATTGTTTGCTTTCATCTGAGGCCTTAATAATAAGAAGGACTCAAACAAACCATCCCTGTGTTGTCCAGTGCTGTGAGTCATAAGCTACTTTCCTCATTTCAGAAAGAAGCTGATTGAGGGAGCGCGAGGCATCCTGCAGGGGACGTCCGCCCTGCTGCTGTGCTTTGACGAGTCTGAAGTGAGGAAGATCATCCGCGAGTGCAAGAAGGTTTTGGACTACCTTGCTGTGGCTGAGGTTATAGAGACCATGGAGGACCTGGTGCAGTTTGTCAAAGACCTGTCCCCCTGCCTGACAAGGGTGAGCTGACCGTGTTGGGTTTTGGTGTGTCATTCATAAAATTAATCACTGTGAGCTTAGTGTTTGTTAAGTACTAGAATGTTTTAATGTTTTTCCACTCATTAAATGTTCTAAGATTTATTAAATAATCTTAACTGTCATACACTTCTCCACCTCGTCTTGTGTTCAGCTAATGGAGATGTGATGATGATATAGTTTACTCCATTTCCATAATTTACATAAATACAACAGTGTCTAAGATTCTTGTGCACAATTTTAAAATTATTTCTGAATAACATATCCTTTAACATTCTATGAAAAAGCTGCATTAGTGGTCACATGACGACATTGATGGCCTACATGAAGGGCTCCACTGACGCCTGTGAACCCATCCTCCTCAGGTGTCCCGGGACGTGGACGCCCGCCAGCAGGAGCTGACCCACCAGGTGCACCGAGAGATCCTGATGCGCTGCCTGGAGGGGGTCAAGACTCTCTCCCCCATCCTCATCTGCTCCATGAAAATATTCATTCAGATTTTCCATCAAGGAGGAAAAGGAATTGCAGAAGCTGCCGAAAACAGGAACTATTTGACAGGTGCGTGTGTTTGAGTGTGTTTGTGTGCGTGTGAGATTAATTGATTTTAAATGCACAAAATCTATGTTCATGTTGACACAGCACAATAATGATCTGTCTGCAGGAAGGATGACGGACGAGATCAATGAGATCATCCGTGTGCTGCAGCTCACCACCTACGACGAGGAGGAATGGGACGCTGACAACCTCACCGTCATGAAGAAGGCGCTCAATGCCATTGATGGCAAGGCTCAGGCTGCCCATGACTGGCTCCAGGTGACCCAATCTGCTTCATGTTGACCTGTTTATATATGCCTTGGTGAACAGTGATCTTTGTCGGTTATCACGTCATACACTGCCTGTTTCTAAGTAGCTAATAAAGGAATGTTGTCCCAGGACCCCACGGCCCTCCGAGGCGGCATTGGAGAGAAGTCCCTGCGGCAGATCCTGGCCCAGGCGGACAGGGTGGCCGACAGGTCGCTGCCCCCAGACCGTGAGGCCATCAGGAAGCTCTCTGGGGACATCTCCTCCATGACAGACGCCTTGTGTGAGCTGCGGCAGGACGGGAAGGGAACCACACCACAGGTAAGACAGTTGGGGACACAGTGTGTTTTTGTCACCATAAAGTTCAGTTTGTTATGTCTGATTATCTCTATTTGTTTTTACATATTTTAAAGTTATTTTTTACCAGTAAGGATTGATTGTTTTCAAGACTTAAGTTTGAATGAAATTTGCAAGACTTCCTCACTCCCTGGAGCTCAACATGATCACTAACACTGTCTGTCACCGTGCACCAGGGCCAGAGCCTCGCCCGCAGCATCGGGGAGAAGCTCAATGAGCTGAGTGGAGCCATCTCTCGCGCCGTGAACAATGTGGAGCGCAGTGGCGTGCAGCAGCCGGCACACACCGTCGCCGGGCGTCTGGAGCAGGCCCAGCGCTGGCTCAACAACCCCTCCATGGACGACAAGGGCTTGGGGCAGCAGGCCATTGGACTCATTGTGGAGGAGGGCAAGAAGGTGGGCCGGGGCCAAGGGTTTCAGAGCTGTAACGAATATTTCTCCTGTTGACTGACTGTAGAGTTATATTTTATGAGCATATTCTAGTGCATATATACTTACAGGCGTTTAGTCAGTATATATTTATTTATGTATAATTTTATATCCTAAATATGGTACTTGGAGTCACTTGGTCAGGAAACAAAGCTTATAATTTTTTTTCTTGTTCTCCCAACAGGTTGCCTCTGGGTTGACTGGCCCAGCCAAGACTGGCATCCTGGCTCTCTGTGAGGAGGTGGACAGCCTCTCCCAGCAGCTGTCTGAGATGTGCAGGCGCGGCCAGGGAGACACGCCCCAGGCCCAGGCAGTTGCCAGGTGAGTGGGCGTTGGATGCAGCAAGGATGGAGTATTCGTATTTGGAGTTCGTATTCAAATACTGTATGTGGGTGTATTTTTACTCATTTGCGAATGATTATCATCAGAAATCAAAGTACTCTCACTCATATTTGAATGCAAGGGAAAAGTATTAGTATTTTACAATTAATCTGATGAATAATTCAGAATTTGTTATCAGAAATAACAACTGCCATTCCTTACAACTCTAGCCTCGTAGCTGGATGTGTATAATATTATAATACACTACAAAACCTGAAACAATTACTACAGGTCTTGACTTAGAAAATTCATCTATGCTTCTTTACTAATGAGACTTTCTATACAACAAAGTGAGGTCTTTCATTGTTGATTTATGCCATAAGTTGCTACCAAGCTTTTTTTTTTAGCAAGTGATGTAGGTCTTTACCCTTGGAGGGAAGCTTGTTATGCCGTGAGAAATAGCCCCCATCAGGTGCATACTTGTAACACATTTCCAATTCTATTCTCCAGAGCACTGTCGGCTAAACTGAAGGAGCTGAAAGACAAGATCCAGACGGCCGTGGTGGACCGAGTTGTTGAAGACTTTGTGGACATCACGACGCCCCTCAAGCAGTTCACCGACGCCGCCCTTGCCCCTGAAGGTAAACACTGCAACACTTGGGTTGTCACTAGAGATAACCACGCTGCCTGAATGTTCCTACTGATTAATCCCAAAAGTTTATTGTGCTGCTTGTCAGCACTATCCCCTTGTTGACAGAAATTATTAATGCTTTTAATATGTCACCACTGTAAGACTACATGTAAGGTTTCATGAGTGAGTGGAAAGAAGGGATAGAAGGATGAGAGGATTGGAGTATGCTCGGATGGAATATATGGCTAGGAGCAAAGGGAGACTTCATTTGCCCTCCTCCCATCAGAGTAGACAGACAGACAGATAGTAATGGCAGCCTTCCATCTTTCTTCCAGGTACCCCAGGCCGTGAACAGAACTTTGAAAACAGGGCCAACAACCTCGCCAACTTCAGCAACCGTGCCGCCAAGACAGCCCTCATGGTGGCCGCTGGAAGCTCTGGTGGCAACAAGAAGCTGACGGAGGCTCTGCTGTCATCTGCAGGACAGGTATACGTTGTCTGTGCTTATTCTTCTCTTTGAAAAATGCAGAGAAGCTTGTCGTGCTGAAGAATGTGGAAGGGTGGCACATGATTTTGACCACGTTATTTAAATTAGTGCAAATATACCAGTATGGTTGAAAATTTTAAGAGTACTCATCATTGTCTATTCCATTAAGTCACTGACACTAAGGGTTAACTTAGATATTATTATAATTTGACATACTAGACATAATATAGTGCATGTAGTAGGAGTATAGGTCACCACTAATCTCTGAGGTACTGTTCAGGTGGAGAGCCTCACGCCCCAACTCGTGGCTGCTGGACGCATCCGGATGACGTACCCGACCAACAAAGCAGCGGATGAGCACTTCGAAAACTTGCGCCGGCAGTATGCTGAGAGCATCCAGAAAGTGAGGGATTTGGCGGATGAAGCGACAGATTCCGCAGCGTTCATCAAAGCTTCAGGTAAGTTATTATTCACAGTATTGAAGGAACGGCTATGATGAAGATATAACTATTAATATAACCATTGCACCAACAACTATAGGCATATTCAACTAACCATGGGGGATCTTTCATTATATAGGTTTTTGGTTAGAGAGACTTCAAGATAATACAGTGCGCGCAAAAATAAAGTTTACCCCTGTAACGCAAAAATAAAGTTAACGCATAATTCAAGGCCACTTTGTATTTGAAGTACCCGCGATGTGAGTGGCGGGAGGAGCGTGGTATGACGCGTGCTCCCCCACCTCCACCTCACCCACCACTCCCTGACACATGAGTGAGTTAGTGCGCTCTCAGAGCTGAAGCAGAGCACACCTATGATGCACTGCTCCACGGGCCCTCACTTTCCCGTCCACGTGCCAAACACAAAACCAAACCAAACACTACCACAGCATCACAATGGGTCGGAAGAAGCTTACAATGGAAGAAAAGGCCCGGCCCTGCCTAATAGAGCAGGGAATGCCGATGAAGCTTGCCAAATTAAATGTCAGCAGAGTGTCATTCTTCAAGCTTAAAAAGTCTGCGTCCCTGCCTACGGAAGGCACCACCTAAACTGGGATGTGGCGCAAGAGAAAGACTTCAGAGAGGACTGACAAGATGTTGGTGAGAGAGGTGAAGCAAAATCCATCCATTACAGCAGCAGAATTGAAGAAAAACACCCAGACCTGCTCCAAAGTGTCGCTGTCCGTGCGCTTACAACACCGCCTGCAAAAGACCTAGGCCTGCCCTGCCGCGTGCCGAAGCTTCTCACAGACACCATGAGGAAGAAGAGACTGCAGTTTGCCAAGAAATACCGTGACTGGACACCTGAGCAATGGAAAAGTGTGATGTGGAGTGAGAGCACGTTTCAGCTCGTCAGGGGTGGCTCAAAGTTGGTGAGGCGGCCCAGCACCGTGAGCAGATATGACACCCACTACACGGTCAAGACAGTTAAACACCCAGATAGCGTAATGGTATGGGCCTGTTTCAGTGGGAAGATTGGCAGGGAGGTCTCTACTCCCAAAGAATGTAACCATGAAGAGCCAATTACATCGATGTTTTGAAGGAACCTGCTGCCCCATATCAAATTCACGATGGAATTTTTCATGCCGCAAGACCGGCACACAGGTCTCGAGCAGTCAAAAATTCCTTGATGAGGAAAACATCAAGGTTTGGACTGGGTAACTCTGCTTAAACCCCATTGAGAACAAGATGAAAAACGACCTAGCCAAGTCGCGCCCCACATCAATCGTCCCCCTGAAGGAGGCCCTGAAGAAGATGTGGGTGACAATGGACGTCTCATACTTCGAAAATTTAGCAATATCTATGCCAAAGAGGATCGAACAGGTGCTCAAAACTCGAGGGAACATGACAAAGTACTAATTGTATCAATAAGGACACAATATAACAAACTTTAAAACTATTTTTGTGTTTTATAACCCAAAAAAGCATAGGGTAAACTTTATTTTTGCGCCCACTGTATAGCAGTGGTTGCCTTCGTGTTAAAATAATTGATTAAATATTAGTATATTATTTGATTTTACTTTTTCAATACATTACATTTGCATTCACCTATTACCTGCTTTACTTCACTGGCCACTGTTTCTTCTTTTTGCCTTTTTTTTCATTTTTTTTCATTCTGTTTTGTCTCCTTTATCCACTTCATGCCTCTCATTCTCCACTTTTCCATTTCTCCACGTCTTTCTATCTTCCACTATGTCTTCCTTCTTTCCTTAATTAAATCTCCCTCCTTCCTTCCTTGTTAAATTCTTCCACATGAAATTAAACTCTGAACCTTTTTTATGGTCCTCATGCAGTGGTGTTAATCAGGGTATTGTACAACACCTATTTTCTCTCCTGTCCCGCACAGAGGACCTGATCAAGAGGCATACGGCCGCCTGCGAGGCCTCCATCAAGAACCACGAGCCCCAGGCTATGGTGGACAACACAAGCGCCATCGCCCGCCTGGCCAACCGCGTGCTGATGGTGGCCAAGCAGGAGGCTGACAACTCTGAGGACCCGAGCTTCGTGGCCAAGGTCAACGCTGCCTCAGACCAGGTGCAAGTTGGTGAGTGTCAGACTGGTCCCCCAAAACTAACTGGAGGACAATAAAAGTTTGCCAGCAGCTTAATGCCATGATTTGTTATTATTGTTCCTTATATAAAACTTTAGGAACTAATGACAAAAACACATTCTGCGAGGACAGTAGCGAGGACATTGACATATTCAGCAGTCAGGGATGTGATGCTTTCCTGTCTCCCCTCAGCCGTCACACCGATGGTACAGAACGCAAAGGACGTGGCCATGAACCCTGACGACCAGCGCGCCATCAGCAGGTGGCGGCAGTCCAACCAGGCTGTGAGTATGCTGCAGCAAGCAGTGTGTGGCTCTGCCTTGTGTTCTGTGGCTCCTTCATAGCCTTAAAACTTCTCTTTATTATATAACATTTCTTACTACTTGATAATTTAAAGACTTATACTTAAAGGCTCAGTTGTGTTTCCTTGCTGTGTGGATTTGTTATGAGTTTTGGTGAGGTAAAATATTTTTCAGATTTTGTCGCCATGTTCTAATGTATTGAGCCACAGCTAAAAGAAAATGAGGAGTAATGTTTTTTCAGGAGAGGGAGCAATATTGAATATAGTTATAAGAAAACCCAATATGAGAAACAAATCCTGAAAATCAACACTAGCAATAATAATTTCCAAGAAATAGAGATGCAGAACAAAATGGATTGTATATGAAGCTGCCTCAGCAAATCACATGATGAGCAACCCAGTGCTGGAAACACCCTCTGCCAGACTAGACAGGGAAACCATAACATAAATTACATTACAGACATTTTATTTCCAGTTATTTTAGGGAATTAATTTATTAGCAAGTGTTGAAATGAATTTCCAGGTTCTTCAGCCAGGTGTTGCCTTAGAACACACACAGAAAGGCCGCCAACCTGTAATGTCAGTGAGTGGTCTCCTGTTGAGTTACTCTTTGGCTTCCATGTTCCACCGCTGCCGTCACACACACCACACAAACACATGATTATTTTTGCCTGCAGAAACTGAAGCATATGCATCATATTCATATACTGTATAATAGTTACTTAGTTATCCATGTTGCTGTATGTATATATAATTTCATTAAGTAGGTGCTGAAATTCCCACTCCCAGGAAGGAATTAGTACATACACTTCATAGTGACTGTTCATGTCACGCTGCACTGTGTGGCCATGATGAATACTCCATCGACAGTTGGTTAATAGTATTGGCAAACAAAAGTATTTCAGGTTAACTTTTCATTAGTAAGTATAGAAATTATAATTGGATGAACCTCACCTGTGGCACACATATGATGTGTTTTATTGTATTTGTGACAAGGCTTGTGTTCCTGCCATGCAGCGGAGGCTTTGAGCTAAATTTCTGCACCAGACATGGATAAGAGATGCCATTCTCAGGCTGTAGCTGTGCAGGTCACTGCTTGCTTCTGAAGTCACTATGGGAGGCTGAGCTTAGCACTCACAGTAATGTCTTTTATTTGTAGAGCTGAAACCCTGAGACAAGGGGTGAAGAACACATGTCCATACTTCTGCAAATCATGGGAGGTAGCTGAAAGGAATGTCGCTCTACAGTTTGGTGTAAAACTCTCACCCGGCCAAACGGTCAAGTGTCACTTTTTGAGTCCCCAGCTGCCCCTGTGGGATCTGGGGTCACCTGGTGATGAAGATACTTTAGTTATTTTTTTTCCTTTTTATTGTTGCACATGTAGTTAATTTGTAAGAATGCTTCCTGGAGAATGACCATTATTTTTTTGTAGAAATCAACTCTGACCCTTCATGGTCAGCATCTTGCACTGTAAAAATATCATGCATGTGTGAATGTGTTTTTAGGTTTATGAGTCTTAATTTACAAAGAAATATGTTAGTTAGTATTTATTTTATTCGCATATGATATAAAATTTATGATTTCTCATAAAGAAAAGCAAGTAGAAAACACATGCCGTCAGAGTGTGGCTTGGTGCCCTCGCTCTGTGGCTGCTTCACAACCTTACTTGATAGAGGTGGCAGTTATTTTGCATCTGCCAACACTTCGTAAATTGTCCGTTCCCGATTCAACTGTGGGTGTCTGTCAGTGGAATATTTGTCCATTACTTTGGTTGATCAATTAATTATGCCTCAGACCATTTGTGGTGCCAACAAAGAACAGCCTGGGTGGTTTGACAGCCCCGTGTATGGCCGTGAATCATTGTCGTGCTTCCTGTTTATTGATTATGAAAGCAATAAATATTTAGGCTGAAACAAAGTCCATGTTCAAAACTTGGAAAATTCTATTTGTAGACTTCAAATAATATAAGAATAATTGCTGTAATTGAAAACCAACCATCATTAAGTGGAAAAAGGAGGTGAAGAATGTTTTGGAAGTGTTTCTTTAATGTGTGCATGCCATCCCCAGCTGCTGAGTGCCGTGGGTGAGGTGCGCCGCGCTGTGATGGTGTACCCAGACGAGCCGGTCATCCCGCCCCCGCCCGACATGTCCTCCCTCAGCCTCAATGGTAAGAACACGTTCATGCCGGCACTGAGGAACATTAAGGATAGATTAACAAGTCCTTCTATTAATTACCAAAAAAGTTCAGTCATTGTATCACTAGTTTGGGAAGCAGGAAATTCATTAATCTATTTTTCCTCCCTTATTCATGTAGATTTTTCTATTATTGTTTTGGGGGTTGTATTGTATCCATTAATTATTATCAGTACAGATTTCAGCACCTTTCTTCATGAGCATCTATTGAGAAGGCCAATATTCCATAGTCTCTGTAAATAGTTAGGACATGGTGCATGGTTAGCTGAAGGTTAACTGACAACATTCCACAATAATGTACTGACTGGTCTTCCTCACGTAGCCTCATGGTAATGCCAAACCAAATTTTTGTTTCAAGCACCACATTATTTTTTGGATGAGACAGGTAAGCCAACTTGAGTGAATGTGTCTTTTTAAGGGTGTTGTAATCTCAGCCCCAAGTCCTGTGTGTGGTGTGCAGCAGGTGGTGGCGGGCAGTGCAGTGTAGAAGCTTGCATAAATACTCTTAGAGATGCATTGAGGAGTCTAGCAACATGTAGTATGGACCATTATTCTTATCACATGCTGTACAAACACCAAGCATGGTAAACTGTTTCCCCTTGCATTTACTGAAGTATATGAACTGAATTCTTCCCATACAGCTGAGAATTGAGTATGGGGTCTAGAGTAGCGCTAGTGTGTGTGAGGGGGTCTGAGTGAACCCTCGTCACAGTAGGATCTTTAGCATGTGTGCCTTTGCCTCCTACAGCAGCTCCCCCTCGGCCACCAGCTCCTCCCCAAATCGACCTTGATGATGACATTTTTAAAGTGGACTTTATGAAAATCTTTGGGGAGCCCGAGAGAGCCCTGACCCCCTCGCAGTACCAGGGCATCCACTTGCCCGAGAGAGGTAGAGTTAGTGCACCAGGCCGGGAGTGGCTGGCCCAGTTTGCTCAGTGATCATGTGTGGAGGTGTAGGAGTAGAGTTCATCTTAATCAAATTTAAACAATGCCTGGCACTGTCAAGTCCTGGGGCACGTGGTGTCACATGGTGTGAAGTCACAGTTTGGAGTTTGCATCAGTAAAGCCTTATTTGGACATTCCTCAACTCAGTGCCTTTTTGTAACAAGGAGAAATTGAGTTGATGGAAGTCATGTCTTGGGTGAAGAATTAAGTCATAAATTTCTAAGATTCATGTGATGTGTTCCTCAGTACCAGATTGCCTGACCCACATTAATTTAATGTTGTTTTGACCATGAGGATAAACTGAGCCTATTGTTGGGCAGACACACCTAAACTATGGGGGCCCAAACCACTTTTGTTAAGCATGGATTGTGTTTGAGATGTGTTGCTGGTTCCAAAGGGGTCGGGATGACATATGCTTAGTCTCATGGCCAGATAGCAAAGAATTCAGCAGCTGTAAGACATAGATATCTGTAATGCATAGTAATGGAGAGACACATGGCTCTTGCAACCTATCCACGTCATACCCTGAGTCTCGGCCCCTTTCTGTCACTGTTGTCCTCCCTCTCGTGTAACTGTTGGTTCACTGTCAAAGCTGGACTGATATGTGATCATAACCCAGAGTTTGTGCTCCAGCCTTGGTGGTCATGAGGTGACTTTTGTGTTGCTATTAAAAGGCTTGTTAAATGGTGACTATGAATGGTTATGTGTTTTATGTGAAGACTAAAAAAGAACAGTACTATGCAAGTATCCAGTTAAAGGAGTGTATAATAACGGCTTTCATCGCATTCTCGTCTAAAGTGTTGACTAATAGCTGATGATGGTAGTGTCTTTCCCTTTCAGAATAACCTCCTGTACTCTCAATCATGATCCATTGATGATGCCTTTGTTTTATAGCAAAGTGTGCAAATCTCTTCCAGCAGAATAGTTTCTCTCTCTGAGGGTCGGTGTCATGTGTTGTGTGGATTAGTTACACTTCATAGACTAGGAACTTGTGGACAAGATAGATCTGCAAGAAAAGTATTTAGAGTGTATATTTTTATGTGTTGATGTTGCCAAAGAGAGGTGTGAGGAGGGAGAGCTAGAGGCCTCTGCCCTGACCACCCTCCTACCCTCTGAAGGGCAGGTCTTAGAGGTAGGAGAGCACCAGGGCAATGGATGGAAGACGTGAATTACTCTGGATGCAGAATGTAGGCCATGTGAAGGAGTCATTGGAGGTGTGCCTTAGGTAATACGATTTCGCAGAGAGGACAAGAAATCTGAAAAAATATATATTTTTTGGAAAGATACATTGGCAGCTGATAAGACAGTTTGTTGACTGAATTATTGTTGGAGGAATGAGAAGAAACAAATTGGCCAAAATATATATATATATATATATATATATATATATATATATATATATATATATATATATATATATATATATATATATATATATATATATATATATATATATATATATATATATATATATATATATATATATATAGTGGTATATATGGTGGTGTTGTTGTTGTGTTCTGGTGAGGTGAGGCGCCGTGTGCTGGGCGGCGCCGTGTTACAAGAGTAGACTATCAGGCCACGCTGAGGACGACAAGCTTTCTAAATACATGCCTCAAGCGTCCTTGTCATTGATTACCCTAACACTTCAGTTCATGATGTAATCTCATGGTTTTTCATTGGTTAAATATCATTTCAATTATTTCAGTTTCACAGAAATTCTAAATAACATGGTTTTTAAGAAACCCAAATGCCACAAGGAAGTGCTGTAGCTTTCCTTTTAAACAATAACATTCTAAATATTCAGATAAGCTTCTCAACACAGTTACATGATTTTCTGGGCAGTGTGTGTTGAGCCTCTGTGGCACCAGCGTCCTGTCCCTCAGTTACAAGGGAAAGATTCAAGCATGACCTGAAACATGTCATAACATGTGTTTCATTGTTATTGTGGGAGTTCATACCATTTTCATAATTAATGTTTTGTGCATATTCATTACCTTCAAAATGATGCTAAAATATATCAGTTTAATGTTTTCCTTCTTTCTGGTTCAAAAAGATGGTTTAGTATATCACAAGGCTCCGGTGCTAACCTTGGCTCAATACAGTGTCTGATGGATGCAGTTTCTTAGCCCTCATATTTTCCTTTAAATAAATTGCATTTCTCAATAATCTTTTCCCAAGCTCCCTATTACTATGGAGATTTGCAAGGTGAGGAATTATTTGATCTAAGTGAACCTGCTCATGCTTTAAACAGGTACTGGTGCAAGAGGCTAGTAGCTGGCTGTGTTGAGCATCAGCATGACGGGTCACTGTACCTTGTTCTTTCAGGAATGATCCTAAGAAGCTGAAACTTTCACCACCATAATGCAAGAACTTTGGGACACATAACATGAGGTTTTGTTAGTTTTGTTTGGCGTTCGTTTTATTTAGCTTCCTCGTTCTTGGCCGATGGCATGGTGACTCCTAGTGTGTACCTTTGTATAATGTTTTGTTTTTCAGGGACTTGACCTTTCATTGCAAGCATGGTGCATCGTTGACTGAGAGGAGTGAAGAGTGTGCTGTGTGTGTGTGTGCGTGTGTGTGTGTGTGTGTGTGTGTGTGTGTGTGTGTGTGTGTGTGTGTGTGAAAACAGCTGCTTTATGGGCTGTCATCAGCTTCGCTCTTTTTGCAATTTATTTTTAGCTTTTGAAATCTAGAGAAAAACATTTTCATATGCAAATTCATGGCACATCCCAAAAGTTATACATGTAGAGGGAAGTTAAGAGTAGATATTTTGAGACACCATTACTCTGTATGAAATCAGAGTTTCTGAAGCTCATTTCATCAAGGCATGAACTTAGATTACAGCACCAGATCATAAGATTATTAGGTAGGCTTAAGGAGTTAGTGTATGCCACTTTGAACAGGAGTTAGTCTTTATGGCTTGATGATTGCAGACTCTTGGACCAGTTTATGATGATTAGGAAGAAGGTGTTGGCAGTGGAGTGTAGCAAAGTGGTGTAGTTCATGAGCTAGGTGATGGCAGGCAGGTGTTTATAAAAGGTGTCAACAAAGGTGTTTGGGTCTGTTGCAGATCTTGGCCCGAGTAATGGACACACGCTGCCAGGCCCCCCCCATCCTGTTGTGTATTCAGATCTAGGTACTAACACTCCCTTATTTGCCAACAATCTGATGATCAAATGTGGGTTTTAAAAATTATATGGAAAGATTTTCAAGTGATTTTCCTATATTGACAATTTTTTATTTAATGTGGAGATCATCTTAAGTGTTTTCTGTTTTGGGTGCTGTACATGATGGTGTGAGTGTGTGTCTGGTGTAACGTGGGTCACCTCTCACTTGGCTTCAGTTAGTGGGGAGGTTGGGGCAGGTCCGTCCCCCTGCCATGACTTGGACCGCCCCCACTCCTTCCAGTCTCCCAATGCGGGCTTAATATCAGCCGTGCCAAAGTGGGGCAGAGGTACTACACCAACATTCTCAGGCACTTGTGGCTCACTGACAGATATGTGGATCCTACTCACTTTGTATCATAATCTTCTGTTCCAATAAGTTTTGATAAATTCCTTAAAATCCACGTAATTGGTTCTGGATCTTGTAAATTTTGATTGCTTCTTAAAGTTACAATAAAGATAAAATTCAAACCTTCCTATGAATTTGTGGAGTCTAATAAATAGGTACATAAGAGACCTTGCACAAGTTCCTGTGAAGATGGTACTGAAGTCATTCCTTGCCCCCAGGAGAGCCATCTGAGACTCACTATGACAGCTACACAGACGATGAGCTGCCCACGGACCCTTTTCCCTGCTACAGAGGTTGTTGTTGTTGTATATAAGTCAAGAGAAAACAATGGAATGCAACAGTTATTATAATAATGTGTCCAGGAGGAAATGTTGGTTGAGAATTTTCATGTTGACTAAATCTTGTGGGGATTATAATTCTTTCTCCTGAAACTCAAAAAATGCACAAATATTTTCTTTTTCGTAACGTTTGAATCACTTGTCTTGAAAAAAGTTTAAAGGAATATTTGTTTTTAATATGAAGAAGAAATTGAGACAGCAGTAAACCTAAATGTAAAAGTGGTATCATAATACAAGAAAATCCAAAATGCTTTTCCTCTGACTTGACTCTACATGTTAAAATCCTGTTAGTATAGAGTCACCATCCTCTTCAAATAGAAAGTCCATATATAAATACTTGATGATGCTTCATTTCTGTGTCTGCCAGTTCAAGACAAACCAACCTTTTCTCAGCACATTCAACCCTGCCATGCTAGCTTGACCGACATTTGTGCAAGACCGGGGACACTGCTCCCACCCTGTAATGTAGCTCCTCTGTACGGGGCCGTCAGTATTCAGACGCCCCACACCTCCTCCTCCACCTTCATTGGTTGTGTAGTTCCTCATTTCACTTATTCTTACTTTCAGGATTGATGAGAAGAAATCTTGAAAATGTGGAAGTGTTTTGAAAGCTGTTTTTAGGTCAGATAACTTGATCAAACTTTCTAAATACATTGATTTTTGCTCAGTGAAATAAAGTATGTATATATTTATCAGTGAAAGCCTAAGAACAGCTCCCAATACTGACTACAACCTCTTCTCTGTATCTTGCTTCTTCCCACTGTCATAATACTGTTGCTGTCTTGCCTGTACCACCAAACTGAACCTCATTGTTTTTTGTCCTCCAAGAACAAGTGGCAGTTGTGCATGGCATGCCCCGCGTCACCCCCGGAAGGAGGACGTCAGCATCTTGCCTCCACCATTGCAACCGTTCAATCAATTTACTGTTTCAGCTTTTTTGTTGCATTCCGTGAATCACCGATATTTCTTTCCAGCCGTCATCTGCCAGCAATGTTTATGTACCTTTGTATTTGTTGCTGCATGGTTGTGTTGAGCTGTAAACCTTGTTGTGCTGACGCTGTGTAGGTTGTTGTCTCAGCTGCATGTGTTGCATGTCAGTGTCTGCACGTGTGATGTATTTTGTGTTAGTCGTACACCAGCTACTGTTGGTGATGAAGGATAAACATCATAGCAGAGATATCAGTAAATTTTAATATGTTTTTTATTATAATGAAGTTACATATTTAAGTTACCCTTACTTAACTTCAATAGTATTTAAAAATTTACTTCTTATTTTGCCATTAGTTAAAACTTCACTGTACATACTGTGTAGATGATTACTTCATCCTGATTTCAAATTAACACCTATTTACTTTTGTATATATTTTGTTTGGCTTTTGTTGCAATTTCACTGTGGCTTCAATTGCCTTTGGAGCTTGTATGTGTGTAACACTTAATGGTTGTTGTCCATCTTTGCCGACACCATCCTGGCCGCCACATTAAAGTATGCCTTGGCCTTGACAGATCAGGCACCTCCCCGACCCCCCCTGCCTGGTGGGGATAAGGCACCCCCCCCACGCCCTCCCCCACCAGAGACCGACGACGAGGAGGAGACCAGCATGTTCAACGAGGCACCGCAGCCCAACCAGCCCATCATGGTCAGTCCCACGGCTACCACTGCTGCCTCTTCAGTCCTTGCACTAACACAGCCTTTAAATCCATGCTCTCAGATGACTTGCACATGACTCAATAACAAGGTGGCAATTTAGTCTACCCAACATGAACCAGCACCCTTTCTTTTCAGATGGCTGCTCACGGCCTTCACCAAGAGGTCAAACAATGGTCGTCTCGAGACAATGAAATCATCGCTGCAGCAAAGAAGATGGCCCTGCTCATGGCACAGTTGTCACAGCTGGTGCGAGGGGAAGGTGGCACCAAGAAGGACCTGATCGCCTGTGCTAAGTCAATTGCCGAGGCCTCTGAGGAGGTGACCCGGCTAGCCAAGGACCTGGCCAGGGAGTGCACCGACAAGAGGATGAGAACGGTGAGAGTTTATCAGGAATTGTGATGCTCAGCTCTCAGCAGAAGAGTATTTAGTGCATTCATACATACATGGTACAGTGTGATGCTAGACTTTTAACCCGTCCGCTGCGATTGGCACGGATTTGGCTTTCACTCGTAGCCTGGTAACATATACTCCCAGGTCTTTCTCTGTCTCTGTGGTGGATAGTGGAGTGTTTCCCATGTGGTATTGGTATGCTGGATATCCCCTCCCAAGGTGCAGGACTTTACATTTTTCTTCATTGAATTGTAGCAGCCACTTTTTGTTCCATTCTTGTAGCTTGGTGATGTCTTCTTGTATGAAATCCGCAGTCAAGGGGTTGACACTGAAACGGAGCACATGCATTGTAAGGTAATAATATTCTGTGGCCTCTTTACAGAACCTCTTGCAAGTGTGTGAGCGCATCCCCACCATCGGAACGCAGCTCAAGATTCTGTCCACCGTCAAGGCAACAATGCTTGGCGCCCAGGGTAAGTGTTCCTTTTGTGTTTTGTATTTTCCAGTCATGATATTCAACTTTAAAGGATAATTGATGAGCCTTTATTAAATTCAAGTAATCTCTAAAAAGTCTACTATGGTATATTTAGGTACAGAGCCCCTTTACTATTTAAGGTGATGTTGGTTTCATATTCATATTTTTTTTACTATGAATAATAAAAAAATTCTATAACAGGGAAGTTTTGTAAGGTGGAGGAATTTGCCATAGTTTGCATAAGCTCATATTGAAAGGTTCATAAATTGGTTTTAAAATTAATGGATAAACAATTGTCTAAATATCAGATTCTCTCCTGAAAAAAAAAAAAAAAAAAAAAAGGATGCTAGGTGTCACCATTTTCTTGCTCCTATAACAAATAATTACAAACACAAAGACCTACAACCATTGAAAAAGATAAATAAACCACAATCAGCCGTACAACCCAACCCATTTCTTGCCAAGGCCTCTCCTGCTTAGTAACATGATGCTTGTGAAGGGTTGACACGATTCTAGAAGGTCAGTTAAGAATACAAATATATACTCAAGCTACTTAGTCCCCCAGGTTACTCTTCCAGAACATCCCTTAGTAATGGACAGGAAAAACACTCTTATTAATAAAACTCTTGATACAAAAGCTTACAGAGTTGTTCATTGTTCATATAATAGTGGTGCAAGTGTTTGTATGTCCCTGTCTGTGGTGTGGTCACGAGCCTGTCGTTGTGGTGTCCTTGTCCCATGTTGCGCTGGTGTGTCCCGTGGTGCAGAGTCAATATTAATGTGGATTTGATCAGAGGTGGCCAGTCAATCCTGCATTTTTTTTCCCAACAGAGCAGTGGAATCAACTATCAATGATTTTTTAGTGGGTTACAGGAGAACATCTGCTCAGCGGTGTATGGGAAAGATCATTTATATTATTCCCCTAAAAGTTTTGCACAGCTGTATATTAAAACTAATTATAAACTAATGATCAATAAAAGTATATAAATCAGCGGCAGATTCAGTGTCTTAAAGGGAAGAGGTGAACACTGTTACCTAGTGTTCGCAAACTGCCTCTCGTCACCTGAGTTACCAAAGCATGAGCCTTGTAAGAATTCTGTATGTCAGTTAAAGTCAAGTGCCTTCCCCTCTGGACCTGCCACTGAGGTACATGTACTTCATAATAATCATCACCTCATAACTCAGGGAGCCGTGCATCTGAAGGTATACTGGATATTGAGTAGTCCCTTACATGACAGTATTATCTTAGTGGTTTAGCTGCTTAGTATTGGTGGCAAGATTTGGGTTTGAATTAGCTACTCAGTCATCTTATTAACCTCATGTGATACAGGAGATAAGTGTTTTAAGAACGAAAGAAAGGGAACCAATGTCTACACTCAAACATTCAGTCCTGCCATAAGTTCTGCAGTAGTCCCAGACATTAGTTGATTAACAGTACATAATACATTTAGTTTCAGGATTTCTTAATTGGTTTTGATAAGAAGTCAGTTTGCCATAAAGTTATTAACTTATGCACTGGTTCCATCATTCAAAAAGATGAAAAAAAGTGTCTCCTGTTTCATATCTTAAGAGTGCAATAGTAATAATATGGGGTCATATAAAACATATTGCTCAGTAAGTGTAGAGGTGCCTTAATATGATAACTATTTTATTAGCAAAAGGTACATCATAGTACTACATCTAGGATTCATATTTTTCTGTAATGAAGCAGTTACTTGGTGATTCAACATGATGTGTCTGTATTTCACCTATAATTGCTGACTGTGGTTCTTGTTTGTGCTCATAACAGCTTTTTTTGGTCGTCATGACACTCTCTTTCTTTCCCACTCCATAACACAGAGTGCTTCCCTCGACGTGAATCGGAGATCGGTAAAGATATGATGTTGATTGCTTGTTCTGTCATGCCTCCACTGACCCCGTCTGACCCCCATACCCCGTTGCTCTACAGGTCTTTAGTGCTAGCCAGTCTCTCGCCACTCTTAACATTCAGCCGGGTCACAACTTTGATTTTTATCACTTGACAGATTTTTACTTGATTTTAAGATTTTTTGTTTAAACCCGATATTATTCAGAGGCAAGTTAGCACTAGAAAAGCTCTTCAGACCTCCCTTTACCTGCCCCTAACCCCTGCCCAGAGGTCTGAGGCACTGTAGCTCAAGCCCCTCCTCCAAGTACCTTTTGAAGCACTGGTGTTACGAAAGAATGCACTTTTTAGTGGTTGAACATTACTTTTTATTATAGAGAGAACTCACTAGTAGATGAGTGTACTCATTTATAGCATGAGGTACAGTAGATTGAAGATAATTCTTGAAGATGATACAGAGTTGCAGATCCTACTCATCAGTAGTGCATGTGTAATATTATCAAAATTATTTGGAATGAGTTTAGCACAAACTGAAGGCTTTGATTCACAGCATGTTTACAAAATTTATTACGACCATTAATTCTTAACATCACTCACACTGTCAGGGAAGTTGAATTCAAAGAGCTGTTTTATGGGGTGACTTAATCATTTTCTCTTTGCCTGTTTGAAGAAGAGTTGTGTGCAGTGCTGTCAAGGTGCAATATTTTAACTCTGGAAATGTCTTCCTTAGCAGTATTTCATCTTTTGGAAGCAAATGCTATTTTGTGAGTAGCTGAGAGATCTAGTCTCCAGGTATGAAGTAGCAACTCTTATAAATATGAGCAATGTTTAAGCTTTCCCTTTGAAGGAAAGCCTTGTTCACTGTATGAGATGAGGGATGGCCAGGGAACTCACGGCCTCAAGATTTCTTTCCAGCCGAGCCAGAGCAGGTGTGATGTAGCAACGCTCATATCATTGTTTTGGCATGAGTGAGGTGTCAGATCAGTATCATGTTAAAAGATGTAAATGCATCAAACTTTTGTTGTGCAAGTATTTGTTGTGTTTAAAACTGTTTACTAGGAGAGCTGTTACTGAGAGGTAGTTACCACTGAGTGTTAGTGAAGGTAGACGTGGAAATATTATTTGTCAGTTGTGTCCTCGTCATGTCTGTTGTCTGGAAAATGAATGGTTTATTTTCGTAATCTGAGGTAAATATTAGAGGATTTTGTGACCTGATACTTATTTTCATCCTCTTTCTTGCATGCGTGGTGATCCTTTCAGAGATCCTGATTGGGTCCAGTAAGTATGGCCGGAGAGCTTCTTGAGTGGAGTGTGTGTTTGTGTGTGTAATAAGTGTGTACACAGTTGGTAGTGTTGGCAGCATGGTAGTGTGCAGTGCACTCCTTCTTTGTGAGTGTGTGACTGATGCACCATTGGCAATGCTGTGTTTTGTTGTGATTGTTGTGGATCATGCAGCAAAGGCTTCATTTTTATTGTTTAAGGAGAATTATGGTGACAGTAGCAGGAAGGATGTGTGATCTCCTCTTAGTAAAGCTGCCAGCCTGGAAATTCTTGGTCAATGACATGAATTTAGTTCATAAGTAAAAAAAATTCTGTACTCCTTGTAAAGTTTGTTTTTAAAGAATTTTCTTTCCAAAATGGCATCCCATACTTCTTCATCTGAAGTGGTTCAATGATTCAAGCTATCATTTAAGTGTTAGAATAGTTTTGTAGGTGTTTCTCACAGAAATCAAAGTGGTGTTTGTGTGTGCTGTGTTGCCAGCACCACAGAATCAACTGTGTTTCCCAAAATGAGTGTAAACTTTTCAAGAGCCGCTAACAGTACCTGGCACTTGCTTTGTTTTTGTGTGCGCGATCTTTCTACTGAAACAATTGTGGTGTCCCACTTTCATGTTTATATCATTATTCCCTCCCCCCCCCCCAAAAAAAAAAAAAAATCTTTGAGTCACTCGTATTCACTCTGCCGGCCATAACACTGCAAAACTCATTAAGCATTATGGTCCACTTGAATGACAGAGAACACATAGTAAGGAATATTTACTAAAGAATATTTTATTATCATTCTGTGTTTTGATTAGTGTTGCTTCCTTCTTATATGCCATTTCATATCATTAGAAAAGGCACATTTGGGTTAAAATGCAGAAACATTTAATTTTGTTTTGCTGCTACGTCATCAAACTTTCTGTTGATGTCTGAACTTTATCAAAGTTATCAGTGCCGGGGGCCTGCATGCAGCCTTGTTCAGGGGACCCCTTGGGTTGTGTCACAGGGTGGGTGAGGGACCCCCCCCCCCCCTAGCGTGTGCCCCTGTTGATGGATTAATTGATATTTGTTAGTTGTGGATGAAGTCTGAAAACTGAAGTTATTAATCATTAACAGTTTTGGGAAACTACCGTAGACATAGCAGTGTGTTTTGAGTGTTCAACTAACACTTTTATGGCAGTTTGTGTTTACTTTCAAAAGTCTTTTTACGTGTTTCATATCAAGGAATATCACTGAGAAATATGTAGATGCTAAACTAGTATGATTCAGTTACTCTGGGATGTAGTGCAAATAAATAACTATCACTCAACAGCTTAGCTCTTTGGTTAGCATTCATCAGTGAGAGAGGAGTGAGTAGGGTGTTTTCTAAAGCGTGCTTCCATCCAGGCTCGGAGGAGGATCAGGAGGCAACGGAGATGCTGGTGGGTAATGCCCAGAACCTGATGCAGTCCGTGAAGGAGACGGTGCGCGCTGCCGAGGCCGCCTCCATCAAGATCCGCACCGACGCTGGCATAAGGTTGCGCTGGGTCCGCAAGCAGCCCTGGTACCAGTATTAAGGACGCCACTTTTCCACACTACTACCACTACTTTTTCACACTACTACTTCATATATGTTCTACATAGCCTATGAATTGTATAGATATGCGATATACACAGTATATAGCTAAAGGTAAAGAGAGGTCTATTTTATATTGAATTTCAAAAGAATACATAATAGCTTATTGATGGGCATTATTGTTTGGCTATAAAGTTTGATTGAGTTGCCGCCATGTTTGGGAAAGGTGCAGGAAATGTCCAATTTGAGAACTTCTGCAGTAGCCCGAGTCTTGTAGCTGAACGATGTGCTCAGTAAACCCCCACAGCTTAGGTCACAAGGCCAGGTCTTAATAGTGTTTGGTGAACAAGATTACGTTGCCACGAGACATTACTCATTACGGAGAAGCTTGTGTTCTGTTGGAACATGTACACAGTCAACACTGCCTTAATACCATGTAATGAATGTTCTTGTAAATAATTTTTATGGTTTGCCATAACCAATTAACTTCGTAAGTTAATTTCTGTGATCTCCCAGAAGCAAATATTGCATAAAAAGAATATTGGAATACTTAATGAATTCAAGTATTGACGAATGATTCATCTTCCACGCCAAAAAAAAAATATCTGAAGATGCGAAACACTCAACATTTTCATCAGCTGTGAATGATAATTTCTTCTAAAAGAAGTTAGAAATAAACACAAAAATGTCCATCAGGTTAACCTTTACATACAGCAAACCCTCAGTCATCCACATCTGCATTGTGTGAAACTCAATATCATCTGCCAGGGGACCCAGAGCCGCAGATCTGTCACCACAGCCTGTCGGGGACGGATGACTGGTGGAAGTTGTCTGCATTAAGACTGAGATGTGCAGCACTGTCTCAGTATCTGCATAACTTATCGTAAAGTCTGTAAGCCATGTATAAAACCATCACAAAACCAACATAATATTCATGTAGTGTCTGGGATTTATGTGGACAGAGAAAACCGCTCTGATGGTTCTCACAGCACCAACGTTGCTGTTGCATTCAAGAGTTTTGATGTGGCCATACAAATAGTGCTGGCCTCGGCTGAAATGATGCAGATGACTGAGGCTTTGCTGTACACATGTTAATGTGCCAAAGCAGTTGTCTTCCTTCTATGAAGAACAATGACATACATTCTGTTTTGTTATGTTTAAACTACTACCAACTTAAAAATTTGTTTAAGTAAGCCTGTTACATTTTTGTAATTGTATGATTCACATAATTTACTTAATTGTTTTCAATTTACTTTAAAAATTACAAATGATAAGCATTTACTCCTACTTGCAAGTTTAGCCAGATTTTTTCACCAAATTGTTCAGGGAAGCAATGCCATATCAGTGTGTTATCACATTGTAGATTTCTGCTGGATTTTCAGGTAATTCTTGCAATGTATCACGCACTTCCTAAGCTAAAGTTTTCAGGCAGACAAAACCACTTGAGAAATCTTCTTGACTAGGTATGTCAGAATGTAAAGACTATCCACTTTCTGGAGAATTAGACTTGCAATATTAGGTTAGTCACGACTGCCGTGCAGTGTAGTGGTGAGCTGCCGCCGCAGATCAAGGCTGATCTGACGCCCCTTGTGCAAAACTAATGGATTACTGTAGCTTAACACATGACTAGTGTCTGTTTCTTTGGTGCTTACCTTGTAGTCTGTCACACAGCAGATTTATACCCATGTAACTGTTAGGACAAGAGAGTACACTATGATAGATTTATGCTCATTGATTTAGGTTAAGGTGGAACTAATAAGGGTATAATATTGAGCTTGTTGATATGATTTTTGTTGTGTTTGTAATAATTTGAGTGCCTTTAAGCTGTAATTAAGATGATTTACCATGACTTAAATGTTTACAGTCTTTTATAGATATCTTAATCCTTCAAGGAAGTTCAGGTTCCCTAAGTGCATACAACCCCTGAGTAGAGAGGTCGATAGCGTTCCTGTTTTGATTCTTGTATTCCTCTCTGGTTCCAACGCCCTAGTGATTTAAGCACCTACAATCACGCTGAGGCCTTATATAGTTGAAGCACTAAATGCCACTGTGAACAGGAGGTGTATCTGTAATTTATAGCTGCTTATAGAAAAAAGAAATTAAACATTCAAATTGTACCATTCTGTGCATTTCATTATGCATAGGTTAAACATCCAGATGATTCACACACACAAAGTCTACAATTCCTGGTGATGCAGTGCTTCTGTCGTCCGCATGTGTGGTTGCACAAAGGAAAAGTCTGGAGCATGAGGAGGGCGACCCAGGAGCCTCCCACTGGACTCCTGGCAGTGAGGGGCTTCGGCCAGCCAAGTCCTGCTTCACTCTTCTCTAAATTCTCGGTCCACCTTGAAAACTTGTCTTGGTTCCATTTTCAATCTTTGACATGCAAGATCTGATATTTTATAAAAAAAAGTATAGTGAATAATCATGATCTTTTGTTTTCCTCGACTTTCTCTTTACATCTGTTGCATAAACATAATGAAGTGAGTCCATGACAGCTTGTGTGTGTGTGAGGAAGACGAGTGGAAGCAAACCAAGAGAGAGAGATGGATAGATATAGTATGAGAGAGAGAGAGAGAGAGAGAGAGAGAGAGAGCAGGTGTGAGTGAGGAATTTAATTAACTGAAAAATGGACTCAAGCCACAAATGCGAGAAATTGTTGAACGACGCGGACTCGAAGACCAACATCTGCGTCCCTGGGCTTAGTGCGGCCAAGAAAAGGTATGTTGAGCTGCTATTTTTCTATCATTTATCATTTACTGTTGTTATTAATCCATTTATACATCTACTTTCATCGCCTAATCTGTCTACATATACTCCACACCCTTGTTAAAAAGCCATGATATTGAGTGTTATCAGAATCTATATTAATATTTCATGTAATTTCGTTAGGAAGAATTTGGCTCCTCTCCCTGGCCGAGATGATTTATTGTGTACCATTAACACACAACTGGCTTTAGTGTGTGACGACCCTCCCTCGTCTGCCGCCTCTCCTTTCACCTGGCAACAAGAAGGTGTGGAGGCGTCGGTAACTGACTGGTAGAAGTGAAGACCAGTTACAATCTCGGGACTTCAACACAAACATTCGAGGCTTCACTGACTCACTGACCGACCCGAGACACTCCCCAGTCAGTACTTATGTGGGAGAGGTAAAAAATAGTAGCAACAGCCTCCAAAATAGTATCAGTAACATCATCGCTCTATGGTAACCCGTTCCAGAGCATAGACACAGCTCTGCAGCATCCCCAAGGCTTCATAACCAAGAGTGAACTAAAAAAGCTTCATGAACATGTCTGGGTGCGCAGGGAGATGAAACGCTCAGATGTGTTATAATGACTTCTTCATATTTACGCTGTTTTCAGTTGTCTCATAATTCAAGGTGTCCGAACCATCCTGAAATACGATAAGTGTCTTCGCATAGCTATACGTAATATGTCTAGTCATCAGTTGTGTGGCCAGTCAATGTTAACAATGATTCTCTTCGTTCCATCATCAATCTCCTCTAACTATCCTCATCACGTCATTATGGAATACTAGTTGAATCTGCAAGTAACAGTCCGCCAATCTGCTCAGTCCCTTGAGGCATGTCGGTCACAGTGAGGCGGGAGAAAGGGAGAAGGAGAGATCACGCAGAGTACATCCCGGAGGCCGCGGCGTGGAAGTAAATGTTGGAGGGGAGACGCAACTCGACTCAGTTTACGCGAGGCGGGTCAGAGTCTACCCTAGTTTATAGCCGAGACTTAATTAGCAATCAGGCGAGACGCGAGTCAGTCACATTATCGTTATTTATTGATCTATTAGCTATCATTTTCACGACTCGAGGGGGTACTTACGTGTGACTCCTTGGCTGTTATGTCTTGTGGTTTCGTGTTGTGTTGGAACCTTCACCACCATCACCACCACGACCACAGCAAGTCCAAGGTAAGATAAATTTTCTCCACTGGTCGAGGTTTTATCGTCCTCTTTCGTGACTTGGGAAATTTATGGCTCCTCCCTGTCTTTCCTCCTTAGTCCTTCTCTCCCTCGCCGGCTTCCCTCGCGTCAGTTCCCTTTGAGCCTCAGGACTATTAGGCTGCATCAATTTCGGTAGTGAGTCCGTTAGGCCGTTATAATCTAATCGTCCTAAGATGATTAGTCCCCAGCATGAACCATTACGCCGTGAGTTGCTTGGGCCGAAGGAAGAGAAGTATCCTAAACTGTGGATATACAGATAGATAGATTGGCAGTTTATTGGCCACCAGTTACATACGGATGCGGTGCAGTTTTATGACGGTAACTTTTCGCTGCTTAATTAACTATATATAAACTAAGACCCCCATCTCAACTAACGGAAAAGTAACATATCTTCACCAAATTTGTAACCTATCGGCGGTAAAGATAGCACCCAATCTCCATCTAATGACACGTAGAGATGTTAAGATTCATGACGGAGCGAGGAACAAAGCTTCAGCAATGTCATTTGAAAGTTACAAAAGCACACGCACAAGAGTTTGATTTCAAGCGATCCGGAGAGCCTTTATTCTTTAACGTATTGGCACCTTAGTACGCCTGTTAGTGAAGCCTCTCGTAGAAGTTCCTGGAATTTTCTTGGACTGTTTGATGATCCTAGTGATAGTTGTACACGACTTCTGCACCCTGGACGAAAAAAAAGCCATCCATTAATTCTCGGTTAATCTTCTTTGTAGCCTTGGAAGGTAATCGTAATGGGAGCCCCGGAGCCGTCCAGTTCACCCGTAACGACCTAATGACTCACTGACGATACGCCCCGTTCACGCGTTCACCAGGGCGGGTTAGCGATCTCAGGGCGCCGCTGCTCGTGTCTCAGTGGTAAAGGAAGGAAAGGAAATGGATTCTCAGAGTGAAGAAGATATCGCCAAACGAATCGCTAAGTTCCCAAAGTCTTGAGGCGATAAGAAGAGGAGGAGGAGGAGGAGGAGATGGAGGTGGGAGAGGAAGAGGAGGGAGAAAAGGAGGAGACCAAAAATAAAACTCGGGATAAGCGATGCATTAATGAATACGAGTAAAATAAAAGAAAGATTAAGATTAGGAAAATGCCTCTTGAGTGCTCGGCCAGCATCAAAATCGCTCACTTATTACCTACCGCTGTCGTAAAACTGCTACGAGAGAGAGAGAGAGAGAGAGAGAGAGAGAGAGAGAGAGAGAGAGAGAGAGAGAGAGAGAGAGAGAGAGAGAGAAGAAGTAGGAATGAAAAAATGCGAATATGTAATGGAGAGATCAGAGGAATTAAAGGAGATGAGAGGAGGGAGAGAACAGAGAAGGGAGGGATTGGAGATTATACTGAAGAAGAGAGAGAGAGAGAGAGAGAGAGAGAGAGAGAGAGAGAGAGAGAGAGAGAGAGAGAGAGAGAGAGAGAGAGAGAGAGAGAGAGAGAGAGAGAGAGAGAGAGAGAGAGAGAGAGATTTACATAGATTTACATAGAAAATCAGACCACACAGACCCCATGGTCCAGACTTGGTGGTCTGTCCTTAAACCTAAGTGATTTTACATTAATCAGAAGACTCCAAAACGTTGCACTTCTACTCTAGTTGATATTAAGTTGAAGGAAGTGACGGTCGAGCTTGTTTTTGAAAGAGTCAATCGTGTTACACTGGACCACTGATGGTGGAAGCTTATTCCATTCTCGCACTACAACGTTGGTGAAGAAAAATTTTGTGCAGTCTGAATTTACTTGTCTACATCTGAGTTTTACGCCATTGTTCCTCGTGCGCAGACTGTCATCGATCATAAACAATGTTGATCTGTCTACATTCGTGAAACCATTAAGTATTTTAAAACATTCGATCAATTTTCCTCGGAGGCGACGTTTCTCAAGAGAGAACATGTTAAGGGTAGAAAACCTTTCTTCGTAGGATTTGTTGCGCAAGGAAGGGATCATTTTCGTTGCCCGACGCTGAACACCTTCTAATTTAGCAATATCCTTTGCATGGTGGGGGGACCAAAACTGTACCGCATATTCCAAGTGGGGTCTGATTAAACTGTTGTAGAGCGGGAGTATTACATCTTTATTCTTGAATACAAAGGTTCTTTTAATGAAGCCCAACATTCTGTTCGCTTTATTTGCTGCATCGATGCATTGCTGTGAGAATTTGAGGTTTGACGCGATTTTGACCCCCAAGTCTTTGACGCATTGAACGCTTTTGAGTTTAACGCCGCGCATTTCGTACTCGAACTTCTTATTCCTCGTTCCAACTTGAAGGACCTGGCACTTGTCTACGTTAAAGGGCATCTCCCATCTATCCGACCAAGCTGAAATTTTGTGCAAATCCTCTTGGAGGCTTTGCCTGTCTTCGTCAGTGAGAACCGAGTTACCAATCTTTGTGTCGTCTGCAAATTTACTAATGCGGTTATTGAGTCCAACATCCAGGTCGTTGATGTAAATAATGAAGAGCACTGGGCCAAGGACCGAGCCCTGAGGGACGCCACTAGTGACAGGCGCCCACTCTGAGTTAAATCCGTCAATCACTACTCTTTGTTGTCTGTTGCTCAACCAATTCGCGATCCATTGGTTTACTTGACCGTCAATACCTATTTGCTTTAATTTGTAAAGTAATTTATGATGCGGGACTTTATCAAACGCTTTCTGGAAATCAAGATAGACTACGTCCAGTGATTTGGTTACGTCATAAACAGTGAAGAGGTCGTTATAAAAGGTTAATAGGTTTGATAGGCAGGATCTTTTGTTTCGGAAGCCATGTTGTGAGTCCCCAATCAATGAGTGGCTTTCAAGGTAACTCACAATTTTGTCTCTAATTATGCCCTCAAGTAGCTTACCTACAACCGAAGTTAGACTAATGGGCCTGTAATTACCTGGTACTTTTTTGTCTCCTTTCTTGAAAATCGGTGTCACGTTAGCCTTTTTCCAATTTGAAGGGACGATGCCTTGTCGCAAGGACATATTGAATACGGTTGTGAGGGAGGTGAGTATTTCGCTCTTCGTTTCTTTCAGCAGAGTTGGATATACTTTGTCAGGTCCAGGATTTTATTTGTTTTAAGTGAATGGAGAGCTTAAGGACTTCATCGGTTGTTATTTCAAAATTAGGCAATGCATGCACGAGATTTACAATAGTACTGGTGTTGGTGGTAGCGAGAGGAAGACTGTTAGTATTAAACACCGAGGAAAAGTAATTGTTTAAGAGGTTTGCAATGTGTTGGCTGTCAGTCACTAGTGCACCGTCGCTGTTTGTTAAAGGTCCAATACCACTTTTGATAGCCTTTCTGTTGTTTATGTAACTGAAGAAAGATTTCGGGTTATTTTTACAGTTGGCTGCAATATTTTCTTCATATCTACGCTTTGCCTGACCTACTAGTCTTTTTACTCGTCGCCTGGCATCATTATAGAGTCTAATGTTCTCGGGCGTGCTTTGTTCTTTCTTTAACCTGTAAAACAATTTTCTCTCACTGACTGATTGTTTAATTTCGCTATTAAACCACGGTGGGCTTTTATTAGTGTTAATTCGCTTCTCGCACAAGGGGACGAATGTGTTCTGCTGAGTGAGTAAGTGATTTTTAAGGCTTAGCCAGGCTTCCTCTACGTTGCCGTCATCTGATAGTTGTATTTCTGTTAGTTTTCGTCGGATTTCTACGAAGTTAGCTCTTTTGAAATTGGGCACCTTTACTTTATTTTCAGTCACTGATGATTGAACTTTAATGTCGACGCGCACTAATTTATGATCGCAAGAACCGAGGTGTTCTCCTACCGTGACACTACTGACAAGGTTATCTTGGGTCGTTATAACAAGGTCGAGTATATTATTTTGTCGAGTTGGCTCAGAAACCATTTGGCTTAGCTAATTTTCTTCTAGAAATTCGATCATTCTATGTGACTCGCCTTCTGTACCTGACAGTGTCGCCCAGTCGATATGGGGGAGGTTAAAGTCTCCTAATATCAGTGAGTCGCTGTTATTAAGTGACTGCCTTAAGACGCTGTACATTTCAAGGTCGTCATCGAGTGATTGCCCGGGAGGTCTGTAGGTGACAGATATATTTAAATTGACTTTTGCAATGTTTACTCGCACGCACAAATGTTCAACGTTACTGTTTCCCGGTGTTTTGTCAGTGGGTTGCAAATAGCTTTTGACATAAAGGGCGACGCCACCGCCTCTACGGTTTCCACGATCTTTGTTGAAGAGTCTGTAGCCATCTATGTTGTATTCGGAACTTAAATCAATATTTGTGGTGTCGATAAATGTTTCGGTTATAGCAATTATGTCAAAATTTTCTGTTAAAGCAAGACATCTCAGTTCATCAAATTTGTTTCTTAGGCTACGCGCATTGAAACTAAGGATTGTTAAGTTATCTAGAGGCTTGGTAATAGAGGTGGTGGTACTTGCGGGATCACGGTTACGGGTTTGTTGCGATGTACGGCGTCTATTTACGCGGGCGGTGGAGGGACGTGGCCGTGACTCGTTTTTTGCTCGGATGACACGCACTGCTTCGTTGAGGAGCCTTCCGAGTCTGGGAGAAAGGTGCAATCCGTCCCTGTGGAAGAGCTCATTTTGTCCATAGAAATTGTCCCATGCGTTTAGGAACTCCACGTCAAGCTCCCTACAAAGAGTCTGTAAGCGGTTGTTTAGGCTGAAGGCCTTACTGAAAAAGTCGCTCTCCGCCCAAGTCCGTGGTAGAACTCCTGAAATCAAAATGTTAGGGGATTTAGTCTTATACTGCTGGATGAGCCTACGGTACTTCTCCAGGAGTTCCTCAGACCGGGTCGTGGTGACGTCGTTCGTACCTGTGTGAATAACAAACAGTGAATCATTAGTAGCCTAGGGGGAGATCTCCTCAAGAGCAGCAGTTATGTCGTCGATCCCAGCACCAGGATAGCAATAGTTCCGTCTTCGACGAGGAACTCTGCCGCAGAACTCAACGACCTGCTGGCGAATCATGGAGTCACCCACAAGGAAGGTGCTCTCCTGCTCGTCTTCCTCCTCCAGAATGGCAAACCTGTTGAAGCAATGAACAGGATAAATCGCTTGTCTGGCTGGTTTGGCTCCTCCATTCACGACGGTGAAGCCATCATGGTCGGTGCCACTAGCATCCTCCCGTTGCGTGGTGTTGTCCGCTGGTGTCGACGGTACCGCTGAGGGCAAGGGGCGGTTGGAGAAGGTTTGGCACCACAGCAACGTTAGCCTGGATGAATTCCTGCAAGGAGGCAACAGTGCGAGAAAGCTCTATTATTTTATTCTGACCTGCTTCCATCTTCTCTTCTTGCTCCTGCAGTCTGGTCTCGAGATGCTGCCTGGTGAGAGAAAGCTCTATTATTTTATTCTGGCCTTCTTCCATCTTCTCTTCCTGCTCCTGCAGTCTTGTCTCGAGATGCTGCCTGGAGAGACACAGTCGACAGACAGCAGAACGCCCTGTAAAAAAGTGAGCTGAGAGAGAGAGAGAGAGAGAGAGAGAGAGAGAGAGAGAGAGAGAGAGAGAGAGAGAGAGAGAGAGAGAGAGAGAGAGAGAGAGAGAGAGAGAGAGAACGGGGCACTGACTAACTGGAAGAGATAAGAGAGAGGGAGGGAGGGAGGCATTTGGGACAGGCCGTGGAAAATTTTAATGAGATATGAAAGACAACTGATGATGGGAGTGCGAGATGAGAGAGGGAGAGAGCGAGAGTGTGGGCGAGGCGACCGACCAAACATCGAGTCGTTGCTCTCTTTGAACGTGAATTTGATAGAATGATGCGTCGTGCAATGTGACTGGCTGACTGGCTGATGTTTGCGGGTCTGAACAGTGACTAACCCGGGAAGAAAAGTAGAGAGGAATGACCTGGGAACACACACACACACACACACAAAAAAAAAAAAAGAGCTTTGTATATATATTTTTTTCTGTCATCTTTCTGTTCATTATATTTCGCGAGCTTTTGTTACCTTACACACACACACACACACACACACACACACACACACACACACACATTTTATCTGGGTTGCAGAATGGGACCAGCTTTGTATGTGTGTGTGTGTGTGCGCTCTTCCTTCCCTCATTATGTGTCATTCTAGTTCGTATATTTCCTTACTCTCTCCTTCTCTTAATCCTTCTTGAACCTCTTTTTTTTCTCTTCTTTTTAACTGAATTTCTTGCGTAATATTTTTCCCCATCAAATTTCGTTTAGTCTCCGCTCAACATTTCTTTCTCACGCTCGTCTTCATATAGCATAAGGAGCCTTCATAACGTCTAGCTGCTTCCATTACGTTCTTCTTTTCTTCATTAAAGTTTTCCTCTTCCATCTCTCAACTTATTCTCCTGTTATGGATTTCCTCCTTTCCTGCCTCTCGTCAGTAGAATGAATAGCTTGTTTTATCCACACAATCCGCTCAATCTCATTCTCTTCATGCATGCAGCCTCCTACACTCATGGTCTTATTTATAACACACTTTTGTTCCTGTCCCCGCTGCCGTTTGTTTGTCCTCCGTACGAGGTTGTTGGTGCAGTTCTTATTCAAAAGTATCATTGTATCTTCAATAATTTCTGCGAAGTTAGAAATATGTGAGTGATTTGCATGGAACTTGAATTTTCATACATAAGAAATTGTCATCTTTTCCCTCTTGTTTAGTATTTTTTTTGCTTCACTTTGTTCCATTCAAATACTGATAAAAATTTCGAGTAAGAAAAGGCAGTCCGCTCCTGAGGCTTGCTGGGAATGGGCCGCCGAGTAATGTGTTTTGTGACGACATGGCGGCCTCGATTCAAAGTTAATTTCGTGCCGCGCCCTCACAGGGATTTGTTTGGGTCTTGACATGTCTTGAGGTCGAGAGGCATTATGGGAGGGCCCTCGAGCGGCTCTCTGCCCGCCCTTCTCTACACTCTCCGCCCCTTTTACCGGCGAGGGTCGGCCTGTGTCCACACACGCGTAGGGTTGTGATGAAAAGCTCGTTTGAAGATCAATGCCCGCGGGACAGCATAATGGAGAGGCCGGAGCACTGTGACGCTGGAGAGGCCCAGTTTCTTATTCTCGGGAACATACGAGTCAGAGCAAAGGGCGGCGTTAGTCCTGTACAGTTGCTCCCGGGGCGCGGCGCTGCTCGGCGAATGATGTGGCCGAGGCTGTTCACTCCAGGGCCGCGCCGTCTAGCCTCGTCACCGCTGTAAATATTCTGCGCCTCCCTCCCACCACGAGGCGGCGCCGCCCCGCCATCGGAAACCACTAAAGTCGAAAATATCCGTCGACTGTGTTGACGCTGACGGAGGCTGAGCGGCCCTCCTCCCACGACGGCACGGGGCGGCTGCTACACACACACACACACACACACACACACGCACACAGCATGGAATGCACACATACACCATGGGCGGGACTATAAGAGCTTAGCTCGGGCCCTGTAGACTACAAATAGGTAAATACACACACACACACACACACACACACACACACACACACACCATAGGCGGGACAAGTAGGGCGCCTGTGTCTCCGTGGCCTCGGCGTATCGGCCTTGGCAACGATTTCTAGTCCATAGCAATTCCATTTTCAGGAAATTAATGCGGAATTTCTTTAGAAAACATTTTAATAAAATTTAAATCAGGGAAGGCATTCCCAAAGCAATTAAACGTCCGAAGCAAAAATTGCTTCACTTTAATTTACTCCACAGAAAGAACACGTTATTTTTTTTGCAATCCCCGCCTCTAATGAACGAGTGTCAGCGTTATTTTTCATCATCAACGAGGCTCTGCTTGTTTACGCGGGGAAATAGGGCGGAAAGGGAACCGAGGAATGGGCTGAGAGGGGAAGGAGGCGAGGGATGCTAGTGAGAGAGGAGAAGAGGAATAAAAAGGAATATTGACCGCGGGAAGACAAATGAGGAAGTTGAGGAAGAAAGTGAAAAAGAAGGGCGAAGGAGAGAGGGTTAGGTGGAAGGAGGCAACGAGAAGATTGAGAAAAAAACGTATTTGGAAAAGAAGTGAGGACGATGGCGAAGTAAAAAGTTTAAGTGGGGTCACGGAGGAGAATGAGGAACTGTATTTGAGCCTTTGAAGAGTTGAGGAACACGGAAGAAGAGAGAGGAGAGAAAATCTAGGAGGAAGGAAGATGCAGTGGAGAGAACGAGTAAGAGAAAATCAGATAAAGAGGACAGAGAGACGAGGAAAAGAGGGTAAGGATAGGATAGAATGCAGAGAAGGATTATGAGGGACGGGGATGACGAAGAGAACAAGGGAGAGGGCAGTGTAGATAAGGGCTTGATAAAGAAGAGGGAACTGAAGAAGGGAAATGTCTAAGGAACTGAGTATTGGGGCCTTGGAGAACTGGAAGAAAGGGAGGGAGAAAGAGAATATTCATGGGATCAGAAGAAAAATGCAAAGGAGGACGAGATGTAGAGGAGGAAGAGGTGATGAGGGAGAAGCAGGGAAGGGAAGGGGAGCAAGGAGAAGGGCGAGAAAATGGAGATGAGGAAGAAGAGAGACAAGGAAGGAGAAGCAGAGAAGAGAGGAATGCACTGAGCGAGAGAACGAAGACGGGACCAAAGACGAGAAAAAGAAAAATGACGAAGATGAAGGGTGAAGGAAGGAAGGAAGGGAGGGCAGGAAGACGTCGCAGCGGAGACAATGGAGGTGAAGACCCGTCACAAATTTGGCAGGAAGAATTGGAGGCGCCCGACCGCACGTTATGGCCGCCAAATTTAATGCCCCAATTCATCACGAGGAAAACTTCATTAAGAGGAGCAGTTGG
The DNA here is from genome assembly GCF_024679095.1 of Eriocheir sinensis. Lineage (NCBI taxonomy): Eukaryota > Metazoa > Arthropoda > Malacostraca > Decapoda > Varunidae > Eriocheir > Eriocheir sinensis. The sequence continues at coordinate 11,388,678 of NC_066526.1, forward strand.
GCGGCCGAGGTGCTCTCCGTCTCGCTCCTGAAGGCCCCTTGACATCCGCGCGGGAAGAAATGATACAACTTGGAGCGGGAGGACCAGTTACGAGGGTGCCGGAGTAGGGGGGGAGGGGGGGGGGGCTGTCTCCTTTCCTAACGCGAAGACGCTCATCAAGAAAAGGAGAACACGAAGAAAAGGAAAATGATATACAACTTGGTGCGGCGGGAGGGCCATGCAGTTATGAGGGTGCCAGAGTATAGGTTTGTCTTCTTTTCTTACGCGAAGACACAGGAAGAAAAAAGAAAATTAGGCTCGTGTTGGAGTAGGGATTTGTCTTTTCTTCCATACGCCAAGACACTCACGAGGAGGAAAAAAAGAACGACGAAGAAAAAAGAAATTATCCTCCGCTACGTCCCTGCATTTTTTTCCTTGCCTGCTCGCCGCCGCCACTCGAGGGAGGAATTAAGACTTAACGAGGTACAAGAGAAGAATGGAGGCGGCATATAGGACGAAGGAAAATGAAAGTGGATTAATGAGCGGAGTGAAAAACGTGAGAGATTAAGGAGAGCGAGAGAGCGTGAGAGAGAGAGAGAGGAGAAAAAATGAAAAAGAGATACATGAATTAGATTATGAGGATGCAGACATGAGGAGGACATTGATAAAGGAACTAACTATTTGAGATGAGTACTGTTGCCTCCTCTTCTTCCTCTTCTTCCTCTTCCTCCTTTCTTCTTAACACTGAACAACACAAAGCCATTTAGATACTAAGAATTCGTTAAAATACCAGACAATTTTTCCATGTAATTCCTGGTTTTATTCCTTCCCCCTCCTCCTCTTCCACCTCAATCCCAGATCCTCCTCCTCCTCCTCCTTCTCTTCTTCCATCACTCACTCATCCTCGCGCGATAATTGGTTCCATTGAGGGCAGAGCGACGCACGCCTTCCATTACCTTCCATGGCTAAGGAGGCTGGTCGCCGCTTTGTCCGTTCACCGCCGTCATCACCGCCAGCCGCCGCCGTCCGCACCGCCGCTCAGAGCCTGTATTGGCGGAATCACCTCCAATCATGAGTTTATCCCCAGTGCTTCGGCTGGCGAGGTACTACACACACACACACACACACACACACACACACACACACACACACACACACACACACACACACACACACTTGTTCTTTATTTTTTCTTTTCTTTTTGTTTTTGTTTTAATATTTTTGGGTTTCCTTTTAGGTGAGTTTCGTTTTGGCTTTCTTCTTCTTCCTCCGTTCATTCTAAACAGTGCCCCTGAAATAAATGGTTTAATTACAGGCATTTTTGACACAATTTTCCATCGTTTCCACCACTCAACTTCCTTCCCTTGTCCTTCCGCATTGTTTTCTCGGCTGCCTGATTTCTTTTTCCTTCTCTTCTTCCTCGGTTCGTCCCAAATATTGTCCCAGAACGTCTTGAATTAAGGGCATTCTTCTTTCTACATAATTCTACACCTTTACCAACGCTCTACTTCCTTCCCTTGTCCTCCTAATTTGCTCTCTCGACTGAGTTCCTCTTCCTCCTCATCTTCTTTCTTGGGTTCCAAATATTGTCCCAGAACGTCTTGGTTTCGGGACGTTCTCAGTGGGTTGGCCTTGACTCGACATAAACTTGAAGTCTTTTGTCGAGCTCTCCTTCCTCAATCTCCTGCCCGTCGGGTGTTCCAGGGGAATATATGTCTTATTCTCTCTCTCTCTCTCTCTCTCTCTCTCTCTCTCTCTTATTCTTTCGTGATTCCTTTTTTGCCTAATTTCTTCCTCTCCTCCCTCCCTCCCTCTCTCCCTCCTCCTCCTCCTCCTCCTCCTCCTCCTCCTCCTCCAAGGTAATATTGCTATCCTCGAAAATCTTCAACAGCGAAAATCTTGGGATGAAAAATTTCACTGCAGTAATGTGGTGAACGTGTGTGTGTGTGTGTGTGTGTGTGTGTGTGTGTGGTTTATGACGTGTATGAGTGAGCGAGAAGCATAGAAGTAGGAGGAAATGAAGGAAGAGGAGGAGGAGGGGGAGGAGGAAGAGGGAATGAGGAAGAGGCGAAGGAGATGGAATGAGGAGGAATATGTAGGAGCTAAGAGGCATCTAGTGTCGAGGAAAATGCACAATTATTTTCTCATTCTCTCGGAAAAAATAGACTTGCTTTATTCTTTTGTTTTTCTTTCAATTACTAAAAATGCACCTCTTTTTTTTTTTCTTTCAGACTACTAAGATATCTGAAGGAGGCTGCGTGGTGGTGTTTGTCATCGAATGTAAAGTAAAACAAGTGTAGCATATATATAGCTGAGGTCTCTTATAAAACTTATTTGACAAACTACTTTTATGGCGGATGTTTAAAAGGTAACCCGCAGCCCAGCGTTCCCAGATATACGATACATGATTCCGAAATACTCAAATTAGCTTCAGGAAAGTCGAAAACATCTCTTTTCAACGGTTTTAGTGAGAACTATGACAAAATCGTGTGTAGGTGTGAGGGAATAGGGTTAGAAGTCGGGTAGAAATCTGGAAATATTATGTTTTTCGTATGGTCATCTGTAACGCTGCGCCAGGCTCCTCACTCACTCACTCGTAATATGCGCCTGGTGATGGGAGATTGATGATTCGTTTCTTGATATTCTCATTGTTTATATGGACCATGGAGAGCCAGAGTGGTCGTCAGGGAACAGCAGCATTAGCTAAGACTACAGTTCACACCAAGAGCAGTGCTTCATCTCCCATTGCTGCTTGCAGGTTCGTTCTTGGTCAGTGGTTTGGAGCCTCGCGCCGTGGTGTGAGTCCTCGTGTGTCTCAGTCGGCGCCGCAGAGCCGGGGAGCAGCTCACACCACCTTAGTAAGTACAGCACTTCATGATTTATATTTGTTGTCATATTGCAGGCTCGGGAGATAGGGTACTGCTATATCCCTGCCAGTGGGTTACTATATGTTAGGCTAAGGTTAGTTAGTTTATAGATAGTTCTTTACTTATTAAGCAGCGATAGGCTACAGTTTAGGTTATAATGTAACAGTAACCGAGAAAACATTACTCACCGTGTCATTTTACTTGCCAATCGGAGCCATTAAAGAGAAAACCTGGCAACTCCATCTTATCGTCGTTTTTTAATCTGATGCGCAGCTGACCGTAGTTAGGCTTCATAAGATATTTGATAGTTATTTTCAAAGAATTATTTAGATTATATGAATGAAATGACAATATTGTGTTTCATGCAGAGGGATAGACAGATATATGTTTTAAAGTTCTGTTTCACGACACAACTTGTCCTCCGTTCACACACACACACACACACACACACACACACACACACACTAAAGAAACGATGCACAAAATAAACCGGTGCTCGCAGGGGTTGCATAGTGACCCTAATATGGCCGTGGTAATGGTCAGGAACGCTTGCTGATTGCTTTGCCGTCGTTAGCATGTGTGTGTGTGTGTGTGTGTGTGTTAGCGAGGGCGGGCTGGGCTGCCTCACTACTAGGATGGGGCGCTTGTATCGTTGTGGCGGTGTACGTGAACGAAATTAAAACGACAATGTAATCATGTTAGCTATTTTCCTTCCCAAAGTCTGTTAATCGAGCTTGATTGTGTGTATGTGTGTGTGAGCGTGATTTGAGGCGTAATGTAAGAGTTACTTGTGCAATTTACGGCAGTGGAGTTAAAACTAAGGGTCTGCATAGGAGGGAACAAAGAGGGCCCAAGCTATGTCGATGAGTCTGGTGCCTGTACATGATCATCTAACATGCCAAAGTGCATTCATATGGAGTCTAGAAGGATGCCATATTTTCTCGGGGGATGTCTTGGCCTTCCCATCCCCCTTTGAGGCTACATTCACGGTCTTACCTGCCACTCTGAAGAACAATTTTAGGATGATATTTATTTCTCGCATGTTGTATTTTTTTTCTAGCTCAGTGCGGGAATGCAGCATGTATCGTACACGCTTTCGGTTATGCAATTAATGGTCCGCAGTATATTTTATAGGTGGGCAAGGTCAGGCAGCTGTATATATACATAGGCGGGGCAATATTTCCCAGTCAGAGAATAATGGAAATGCGAGCAGCCAACAAACTATCTCGCAGTGCAGTGGCGGCGCGCAGCACACCGCCCGCCTCGCATTCTTTACACGACCGATGATACACCAACGAGCACGAGCCCTCACCGGCGCGCTGGGGGGGAATGCAGCAATGCGTGTATAATGACTGGAGTTCCTGCATCGGTAATCTTGGTGTTAGCGTCATGTTAAGCTTCCATTGGCGTAGATTGCATAGCTTCCCTTCATTCTCTGTGATGTGAATTGACTTATCTTTAGTTATTTTTATCTCGTCGTTGGGTCAGGTTTTATCTTGCTCTGATCTCATATTCATATTCATATTCGTGAACATTTCGCCACACAAGCACATACATTTGACAAGGTTTTCGTAGCTGTTTAGGCATTTCCCGGGGTAGTTTTACGAGCCTGGTAGTAGGTTGGCCATTATTCTGTACCATGAACGTGAAAAAAAAACACTCATTAGAACCCGATGCATCTCCTTTTTGGCCTTTGGAAACAGGTGATGTGAGAGGCGGAGGAAGCACCTGAGAATACCGGGCATATTTTAAATCTAGTGCGCATGCTAGGCTAAGTAAGTTATTCCTGTTATATCGCTTGATTAGTTTACAGTATTTTATGAAGACAATAACGAACCAGGCTGCAATTTGCTCTGGTTGTATCGTCATGGCGTTAGTGTGAGGCTGGAGGAGGCCGAGGCTAAAAGAACTTATTTATTTATTTATATTTATTTATTTATTTATAGAAGTGAAAGCAAAGTAGACAACGCTGCGAAATGGGCCACGAGTCTATTCACGCGCCATAAAACTCAGACACGCTCATTTTACGACGCCACGCACCTCGCCGTTTGTCAGAGAAAATATAGCAAACAGAATAAGTGAAATAAAAGATATAAAACTTGGCTCTATCTTAGACTGAGGAAATTTATGAAGCAACTCTTGTTATCACGTCTGAGGCCTTTGAGGGGTTTGCGAGCACTCAAAATGTTAGTGTTTTCTGTATGCGCAGTTGAGTGTTCATGTTTGCCTTTAGATACATATGTGGACACTGCAGCTTATTTCTAATGCATATAATTGAACACCCGTCCGTGAGTCAGTCAGTCCAGGGCCCGAATTTACAATTAATCTTAAACCGCTAAGTTTGACTTTAGGGCGAGTTTAACTTTATTCTTCATCTTATCCCTCATAAGTTGATCTTAGCTGATGGGATATTTTAGGCGGGCCCAAACCCGTCTTAAGGAGCCTAAGTCGAACTTCAGTCGCCAAGATGGCCGAACGTCAACAAGCCCGTCAGCGCCTAGAGAAGACTTTTCAAGAGCGAAGAGACGTTCTGAATACTTT
>NC_066526.1:11399064-11414064 GCF_024679095.1 Eriocheir sinensis
GTCTCTCAAATCTATCTTTCTCTTTTTCTTTCTTTCGCTCCTTCCTTTCTTTCTTTCTTTTTTTATATCTTTATCTATCTATCTATCTATTTATCTATCTGTCTCTCCCATACACATATACACACACTACTGCATTCTGGTGACAGTTAAAATTTAATTGGTTCTTCCACTGAAAAAAAATATATGTTTGTGAAGAGCGTTTACGAATTGAAATATGAAAACCCTTGAAGGAAAACAAGCATATATTCGCCTAAAAATAGTGAATGATAATAAACGCGAAAAATGGACTTTAATATTCACGTAGGGAGCACATTTTTATCAGGAGAGAGAGAGAGAGAGAGAGAGAGAGAGAGAGAGAGAGAGAGAGAGAGAGAGAGAGAGAGAGAGAGAGAGAGTTAAAAAAAGTCCCTATTGTCAAATGAGGCTTCGACATAAATTTTAGTGATTTTCAAAGAATTTCCATAAAGCGGACGTATTCTATTCCTCCCTAAGCCAATAAGTCTCTATTAAAATGAGTTGTGTGTGCGTGATTCTGAGGTCATCCATGTAACGTGTATTGAAAACTGAGCATTATCTTCTACTTTTTCTTCTTCATCTTTATCTTCATCTTCATCTTCATCATCGTCATCTTCTTTATCTTCATCTTCATCATCATCATCTTCATCCTCATTTTCATTTTCAGCTTCTTTTACTTCTTCTTCTTCTTCTTCTTCTTCTTCTTCTTCTTTTTCGTCTCCTTATTATTTCTTTAAGGAGTTTCAGTACGATTTAAGAGCTTCCCCTGATCACCCCACACTACCTCTGAAGATATACTGCTTTCTTCTCTTCCTCTTCCTCCTTCTTCCCCCTCCTCCTCTTAAATGATCTCCTCGCTGCTCTCTGTCTCCTCCTCTTCATCTTTGGTAACTTACAACTCCGTAGTCTTTTTAATTTATTTTCTTTTGTTTTATTTTTAATCTTTCGTCATCGCTTCCTTACTCCTCTTCCTCCTCCTCCTCGTCCTTTTTCTTGTCCACGAGTTCATTCTCATCTTTGTCTTCTTCTCCCTTTATTCCTTCTCCTCAAAGCCAGTAATTATCGTCCTATCAGCCTTACGTCTGTCCTAATTAAACTATTCGAAAAAATAATCAGGGATAAAATGATCACTTTCCTTGAATCAAATGATTTGATAACTGATAGTCAGCACGGATTTCGTAGTAATCGGTCTTGCCTTACCAACCTATTAACTTTTTTCAACGATGTTTATACATGCTGGGACGCCCGAAGCCCATATGACGTAATTTACCTAGATTTTCAGAAAGCGTTTGATAAAGTTCCTCACGTAAGGCTTATTTCTAAACTGCGATCCCACGGTATTAACGACCATATATGTGCGTGGATTCATGACTGGCTCACCGACAGAGAACAACGTGTAGTTCTTAATGGTGAAGCATCGGATTGGCAACCCGTCACCAGTGGCGTGCCCCAAGGTTCAGTCCTGGGGCCAACACTATTCATAATTTACGTGAACGACTTAGAAACTGATATCCTATCAAAAGTAGCCAAATTCGCCGACGACACCAAATTAGGAGGTACGGTAATGAACAGTCAAAGTTGCGAGAATATTCAATCAGACTTAATAAGACTTGCCGACTGGAGCGAAAAATGGCAAATGAATTTTAACGTAGATAAATGTAAAGTAATGCACATAGGTGAAAAAAATCCTAACTTTAGGTATCAGATTCAAGGACATGAGCTCAGCGAAGTAAAACAAGAAAAAGATCTTGGTGTCATTATCAATAACACTCTTAAAATGAGTGATCAATGTTCAGCAGCGAGTAAAAAAGCCAATATGATGTTAGGATTAATCTCAAGAAACTTTGATTATAAATCACCCGAACTTATGAAGAGATTATATTTAGCATTTGTAAGACCACACCTAGAATACCCCGTTCAGTTCTGGTCACCGAACTATATCAAAGATCAAGTTTTGCTGGAAAGGATACAGCGACGAGCAACCAAACAAATTCCAGCGCTCCGAAACTTGCCATATGACGAGCGTTTAAAGCGTTTAGATATGTTTTCCCTAAAAAAGCGAAGGATAAGAGGGGACTTAATCAAAGTGTTCAAAATCCTTAATGGATTCGACAACATTAAACCAGATTGTCTATTTCAGAGAGACACCAACACAATAACACGCAGCAACGGTATGAAGTTAAAGGGAAACCGATGTAACACATTGGTGCGCAATTTTTTTTTCAATAATAGAGTCGTCGATCGCTGGAATAGACTCCCACCGTCAGTAGTTAGCGCACAGAGTGTCAATAGCTTAAGTCTTCATTGGATAAGTACTTCAGGGATATAAATTTATACTGACCCTTCTTCGCATGTTTACAGACAGATTGCAGCAAGACGTCAACCTAAATCCATATTATTCTCCCCCACAACCTAGATTGCAAGTAGCGTAAGTTAACAATAGAGTAAAGCAACAGTTAATGTCCGCATGACAGGTGGAGTGAGGTGTGGGTGCAGTAAGGTGACAGGTTACTGGTGCAGTGCCTAGTACCGCCGGTAAAACGAGGATCATGCCTCCATCTGTGCCCCTGAAACTACACCTCACCCATCGTGAGTATTAGGGGGGATCCTGAGGCTGCCCTGTGTAGGCCACTCGGCCTCTTCCAGTATCCTAGTGTTTCTGTGTTCTAATGTTCTTATGTAATGAAGTCATTTTCCCCCACAGCTTAGGTTACCAGTAGTGTAAGTTAAGGGTAGTAATTTCCTCTTATTTCTCTCTTTACTGTAAAATTTGCATGTCCCTTTCTTCCTTAAAGGTACATGGTGTTCCCTTTTAACTATTTCCTGCCGGCACGTTGCCGGAGGGAGAGGTGGGTGGGGAGGAGCCTTCATCTTTTCTGTCCTGTCCTACCACACGTAGATTACTAGTAGTAGCGGTAGTAAACAGACACCCTCGCCATAGACCGATAGGTCTCCTGGTGTCTGTTCTTCCTATGTATTCCTATGAATTCCTCCTCCTCGTTGCCCTTCCATCTTCTTCCCCCTCCACACACACACACACACACACACACTACAAGTTACTACACGGCGAAGCTCCGTTATTCGACTCGTTGGCCGCTGTAATCAGTCTCCAGATTTGGCCTTTGAGACGGGAAAGTTTGGAGGATGGCAATTTCCCTTCCCGCACGTCATGAAGAGGAGAAGGAGGAGGAGGAGGAGGGGGGGAGGAGAAGGAGGAGGTCTTGTTGTGTGTGTATATATATATATATATATATATATATATATATATATATATATATATATATATATATATATATATATATATATATCAACGAAAGTTTAGGTTTGAAAGTAATATTTGAGTTTTTATTAAGTTTCATATTCCACGTGTAATATTTTCTGAAGTGCTTGAGTCTTTTTGCTAATTCATTATTTGAGGTTGAGGAGGAGGAGGCCGAAGAGGAGAAAGAGGGGAGGAGGAGGAGGAGGAGGAGAAACATGGAAACATGGAAACATGGACTAGCAGGCAGCAGAAAGCCTGTTGGCTCATTACTAGGCTGCCTGCGTTCAGTGATTTAATCAATCCGTTTGCCACAGGAGTGGCTTGCAGGGAAGGATTAAAGCACTTGTGTACCTACTCTTGGGAACGTTCAGTTCACTCCTGTTGCAGCAAAGTGGCGATCAATGCGTTTCTTGAAGGAGTTGATGGTCTCTGCGCTAACCACTTCTGCAGGAAGGCTGTTCCAGTGGCGAACAACTCTATTCGAGAAATAACTCCTGCCGATGTCGGTATTGCATCGCTTTGCTTGAATTGTTTTTCCGTTGTTTCTTGTTCTCAGGTTAGTTTGTAGCGTGAAGAGTTTGGAGTGATCAACGTTGCTGAGCTTGTTCAGGTACTTAAAGACTTGTATCATGTCTCCCCGCAGTCGTCTCTTTTCCAACGTGAAGAGGTTGAGTCGCTCGAGTCGTTCTTCATAGGGTTTCGTCCTCAGTGATGGTATCATCTTCGTGGCGCGGCGTTGTACTCTCTCAAGTAATTCAATGTCTTTCCTGTAATTAGGAGACCAGAATTGCACGGCGTATTCCAGGTGGGGCCTTACCAGCGAATTATACAAGGATAACATAACTCCCGGCGTCTTGTATTCGAAGTTCCTCGATATGAACCCAAGCATTGTATTGGCTTTCTTACAGGCGGACTTGCAGTGTTTTGTTTGTTTCAAGTCACTGCTGATGGTGACCCCGAGGTCTCTTTCCTCTTGCACAACATGTAGTGGTTCGCCACCCATGTGGTATATGTGGTTGCTGTTTCTGGATCCGATATGCATTACTTTACATTTGGTAGTGTTGAAGGACATCTGCCATTTTTCTGACCACCGAGTGATCTGGTCCAGGTCTCTGGATAATTTCGCAGTCTGCCGTCGTGAGGGCCTTCCCACCCACCTTTGTGTCGTCGGCAAATTTTGAAAGATTGGATTTTAATCCTAGTTCTAGGTCGTTGATATATATGATGAAAATTATGGGTCCCAGCACTGACCCCTGTGGCACTCCACTTGTGACCGGGAGCCACTCGGAGGCCTGTCCGTTGAGTACAACTCGTTGTTTTCTTTCAGTGAGCCAGTCTTTGATCCACGCTGTCAGATCGTCGCCTAATCCCGCCGACTTAAGTTTCTTGAGGAGTCTTTCATGTGGCACTTTGTCAAAGGCTTTCTGAAAGTCTAGATATATAACATCACTGGGGATATGATTATCCCAGTTTTCATAGATACCCTGGAAGAAGTCCAATAAATTGGTTAAGCATGAGCGCTTGTTCCTGAAACCGTGCTGAGCATCGGAAATGATGTTGTTGTCTTCAAGGAACCTAACGAGTTTGTCTCTGATGATCTTCTCGAGGATTTTTCCCGCCACTGAGGTCAAGCTGATTGGTCTGTAGTTTAGGGCCACACTTTTGTCTCCCTTTTTGTAGATCGGTGTTACGTTCGCTTGTTTCCAGTCTTTCGGGACTTTGTTTTGTTGTAGTGACAGATTGTAGATGGCGGTGAGTGGCTTGAGGATTTGCTGCTTGAGTTCCTTGAGCAGCCTGGGTGACAAGTCGTCGGGTCCGGTAGACTTGTTTGTCTCGAGTTTGTCTAGGTACTTTTTCACATCCCGTTCGTCGATTGTACCAATTTCTAGGGGAGTGATTCCCATCGGTGGGGAAGGGCTCTCGGGTACGGACTGGGTATTCTCGACCGTGAACACAGACGCGAAGTTCCTGTTTAGGATTTCGACCATTTGTCTACTGTCCTGTGTTAGTACGTCACTTTCATCTTTTAGGGACCGATATTGCTTTTGTCTTCTTTGGTTCTTATATACGTGAAGAACTTTTAAGGGTTGGACTTGGCTTCGCGTGCAATTTGCTTTTCATAGTCACGTTTACTCTGGCGAATGAGTGTTCTGCAAGCTCTGAGGCTTTGATGGTACTGTTCGCGTGCCTCGTCAGTGCTGTTTTCCTTTAGTAAGTTGTATTTTCTCTTCTTCAAATTAATCGCCCGTCGAACTTGGGTAGTCATCCATGGTGTGCTTGTGGCATTATTTGTTCTCCTTGTCTTCATGGGAACAGTCGTTCTCTCTACCTCCAGGAGTTTGTTCTTAAAGCCGTTCCACGCGCCGTCCACCGGAGTGAGGTTCATGGGTTCCCAAGTTGTCTGGGTTAGCAGCTCACGAGCGAAGTTAAAATTGGCTTTTTTGTAGTCTGGAATCTTGGACATGTTTTCGGTGAGTTCATGGTCTGTTCTGATTTTTAGGCGAATTAGGTGATGGTCGCAACAATCCAGTTTTTCGCCGACTTGATATTCACGTGTGAGATCTGAATCACTCACGAGTACTAGGTCTAATAAGTTATTTTCCCTCGTCGGTTGGGTAACAATCTGAGTAAGAAAATTGTCCTCTAACATTTCGAGCAATCTGTTACCCTCCCGATCTCCAATCATCGTGGTCCAGTCAATGTTGGAACAGTTAAAGTCCCCGATAATGACTGACTGTTTGTTTTGTGTTATGGTGTGAATTTCCTCGTACAGCGCTTCGTCGTCAGCTGCTTGTTGCTTTGGAGGTCTGTAAACGGTTCCAATCGTTATTTTGTTGTGCTTGCTAGTCTCCAGTTCAACATATACAGTGTCATATTTCTCTGAGTCTTCTTTGGTTATTTCCACGGCAGGGTATTTGTTCTTGACGTAACAGATGACACCTCCTCCTTTCTTGTGAAGTCTGTTTTTGTAGAAGCTCTCGTATCCCGGAATTGAGAATTCGGTCATTAGGTGGTCAGAGGTGGCCCACGTTTCGGTGATGGCAATCACGTCCGGACTTTCTACGTCAACATAGGCAAGTAACTCATCCCGTTTGGGTATTAAGCTCCGCGCGTTGGTGTATAGGACAGAAATGTCCTTCTTGACTTCAACGCTTCGCGGCACAGTAGTCTGGTGTCTGCTTATGTTCACTGTTGGGGGCCTTGGTGTGTAATGAGCGGTCCCTACTGGTTGGTTGTTTACGATACTTTGGTGCCCCTCCCGCGCTCGGAGTTTTTTGAGTACAAAAGTACCTCCTCGTTCAGCAACCTACCAAGCCGTGCTGAGCCAATCGCATTGAGGTGAAGACCGTCAGGACGGAAAAGGTCAGGGGATATCATAGAAATGATCCCACTGACTTGCGAACGAAACTTCCTCGTTCTGGCAGAGGTGCTTCAATCTGTTGTTGATGTTCGACGCCTTTCTGTGGAAGCCTGTGAAGGCGTTGATTCTCGGAAGAATCCCGGAGACAATGATGTGTCTTGACTTTTCCTTGAAGCGGCGGATTACTCGTCGGTAGTCAGCTATAATTTCCTCCGTGGACATTGTTTGAACGTTGTTCGTGCCAGCGTGCAAAACAAAGAGTGTGTCCTGCTCCGTGCGGTCTGAGACGAGGTCTACCGCTTCTTTTATATCTTGTAGTTTTGCACCAGGAATACAGTAGCGTCTTCTGTTCTTGATACTTCGTCCACAGAACTCAGTCAGTTGTTCTCTAACAATGCTGTCACCCACCAGTTTTATGTTAACCTTGGTGTTGATTCTTGATCCGTTGAAGTGTGATCCGTCTTCACAGGAGACGGCTGGGAGGATGGTCTTCCGTCTACGCCTGCAAACTAGGGGGTAGGAGGAGGAGGAGGGGGAGGAGGAGGAGGAGGAGGAGGACGAAGGAGGTGAAGAGAAGGAAGAAGAAGAAGAAGCAGGAGAAGAAGAAGAAGAAGGAGATGATGATGATGATGGGGAGGAGGAGGAGGAGGAGGAGGATGAGGAGGAGGAGGAGGAGGAGGAGGAGGGGGAGGCGGAGGAGGAGGAGGAGGAGGAGGAGGAGGAGGAGGAGGAGGAAGAATGAGAGGAAAAAGAAGATGAAGAAGGCGTAGAAGAAGCAGAGGAGGAGGAGGAGGGAGTGGAGGAGGAGGACGAGGGGGACGAGGAGATGGATGAGCGGGCAGCGGAGGTGGAAGCAGAAGAAGAAGAAGAAGAAGAAGAAGAAGAAGAAGAAGAAGAAGAAGAAGGAGAAGAAGAAGCAGAGGAGGAAGAGGAGGAGAGGGAAGAGGAGGAGGAGGAGGAGGAGGAGGAGGGGGACGATGAGGAGGGGGGGGAGGAGGAGGAGGAGGAGGACGTGGGGGACGAGAAGGAGATGGATGGGCACGCAGTGGAAGCGGTAACACAAGAAGAAGAAGAAGAAGATGAAGAAGAAGAAGAAGAAGAAGAAGAAGAAGAAGAAGAAGAAGAAGAAGAAGAAGAAGAAGAAGAAGACCTCACCTTGCGGGCCATGGCTCTCGTCCGGACCCCTGGGACGGTGGAGGAGAGGGAGGAGGGAGATGAAGAAGGGGTGGGGGCCGTCGGAGTAAGAGAAGAAGAGGAAGGCAAAGAAGAAGAAGAGGAAGAGGAAGAAGAGGAGGAGGAGGAGGAGGCCGAAGAGGAGAAGGAGGGGGAAACATGGAAACATGGACTAGCAGGCAGCAGAAAGCCTGTTGGCTCATTACTAGGCTGCCTGCGTTCAGTGATTTAATCAATCCGTTTGCCACAGAAGTGGCTTGCAGGGAAGGATTAAAGCACTTGTGTACCTACTCTTGGGAACGTTCAGTTCACTCCTGTTGCAGCAAAGTGGCGATCAATGCGTTTCTTGAAGGAGTTGATGGTCTCTGCGCTAACCACTTCTGCAGGAAGGCTGTTCCAGTGGCGAACAACTCTATTCGAGAAGTAACTCCTGCCGATGTCGGTATTGCATCGCTTTGCTTGAATTGTTTTTCCGTTGTTTCTTGTTCTGAGGTTAGTTTGTAGCGTGAAGAGTTTGGAGTGATCAACGTTGCTGAGCTTGTTCAGGTACTTAAAGACTTGTATCATGTCTCCCCGCAGTCGTCTCTTTTCCAACGTGAAGAGGTTGAGTCGCTCGAGTCGTTCTTCATAGGGTTTCGTCCTCAGTGATGGTATCATCTTCGTGGCGCGGCGCTGTACTCTCTCAAGTAATTCAATGTCTTTCCTGTAATTAGGAGACCAGAATTGCACGGCGTATTCCAGGTGGGGCCTTACCAGCGAATTATACAAGGATAACATAACTCCCGGCGTCTTGTATTCGAAGTTCCTCGATATGAACCCAAGCATTGTATTGGCTTTCTTACAGGCGGACTTGCAGTGTTTTGTTTGTTTCAAGTCACTGCTGATGGTGACCCCGAGGTCTCTTTCCTCTTGCACAACATGTAGTGGTTCGCCACCCATGTGGTATATGTGGTATATGTGGTTGCTGTTTCTGGATCCGATATGCATTACTTTTCATTTGGTAATGTTGAAGGCCATCTGACATTTTTCTGACCACCGAGTGATCTGGTCCAGGTCTCTCTGGATAATTTCGCAGTCTGCCGTCGTGAGGGCCTTCCCACCCACCTTTGTGTCGTCGGCAAATTTTGAAAGATTGGATTTTAATCCTAGTTCTAGGTCGTTGATATATGATGAAAAGTATGGGTCCCAGCACTGACCCTGTGGCACTCCACTTGTGACCGGGAGCCACTCAGGCCTGTCCGTTGAGTACAACTCGTTGTTTTCTTTCAGTGAGCCAGTCTTTGATCCACGCTGTCAGATCGTCGCCTAATCCCGCCGACTTAAGTTTCTTGAGGAGTCTTTCATGTGGCACTTTGTCAAAGGCTTTCTGAAAGTCTAGATATATAACATCACTGGGGATATGATTATCCCAGTTTTCATAGATACCTTGGAAGAAGTCCAATAAATTGGTTAAGCATGAGCGCTTGTTCCTGAAACCGTGCTGAGCATCGGAAATGATGTTGTTGTCTTCAAGGAACCTAACGAGTTTGTCTCTGATGATCTTCTCGAGGATTTTTCCCGCCACTGAGGTCAAGCTGATTGGTCTCTAGTTTAGGGCCACACTTTTGTCTCCTTTTTGTAGATCGGTGTTACGTTCGCTTGTTTCCAGTCTTTCGGGACTTTGTTTTGTTGTAGTGACAGATTGTAGATGGCGGTGGTTTGAGGATTTGCTGCTTGAGTTCCTTGAGCAGCCTGGGTGACAAGTCGTCGGGTCCGGTAGACTTGTTTGTCTCGAGTTTGTCTAGGTACTTTTTCACATCCGTTCGTCGATTGTACCAATTTCTAGGGAGTGATTCCCATCGGTGGGGAAGGGCTCTCTGGTACGGACTGGGTATTCTCGACCGTGAACACAGACGCGAAGTTCCTGTTTAGGATTTCGACCATTTGTCTACTGTCCTGTGTTAGTACGTCACTTTCATCTTTTAGGGGACCGATATTGCTTTTGTCTTCTTTTGGTTCTTATATACGTGAAGAACTTTTTCGGGTTGGACTTGGCTTCGCGTGCAATTTGCTTTTCATAGTCACGTTTACTCTGGCGAATGAGTGTTCTGCAAGCTCTGAGGCTTTGATGGTACTGTTCGCGTGCCTCGTCAGTGCTGTTTTCCTTTAGCAAGTTGTATTTTCTCTTCTTCAAATTAATCGCCCGTCGAACTTGGGTAGTCATCCACGGTGTGCTTGTGGCATTATTTGTTCTCCTTGTCTTCATGGGAACAGTCGTTCTCTCTACCTCCAGGAGTTTGTTCTTAAAGCCGTTCCACGCCGTCCACCGGAGTGAGGTTCATGGGTTCCCAAGTTGTCTGGGTTAGCAGCTCACGAGCGAAGTTAAAATTGGCTTTTTGTAGTCTGGAATCTTGGACATGTTTTCGGTGAGTTCATGGTCTGTTCTTCATTTTAGGCGAATTAGGTGATGGTCGCAACCATCCAGTTTTTCGCCGACTTGACATTCACGTGTGAGATCTGAATCACTCACGAGTACTAGGTCTAATAAGTTATTTTCCCTCGTCGGTTGGGTAACAATCTGAGTAAGAAAATTGTCCTCTAACATTTCGAGCAATCTGTTACCCTCCCGATCTCCAATCATCGTGGTCCAGTCAATGTTGGAACAGTTAAAGTCCCCGATAATGACTGACTGGTTGTTTTGTGTTATGGTGTGAATTTCCTCGTACAGCGCTTCGTCGTCCGCTGCTTGTTGCTTTGGAGGTCTGTAAACGGTTCCAATCGTTATTTTGTTGTACTTGCTAGTCTCCAGTTCAACATATACAGTGTCATATTTCTCTGAGTCTTCTTTGGTTATTTCCACGGCAGGGTATTTGTTCTTGACGTAACAGATGACACCTCCTCCTTTCTTGTGAAGTCTGTTTTGTAGCTCTCGTATCCGGAATTGAGAATTCGGTCATTAGGTGGTCAGAGGTGGCCCACGTTTCGGTGATGGCAATCACGTCCGGACTTTCTACGTCAACATAGGCAAGTAACTCATCCCGTTTGGGTATTAAGCTCCGCGCGTTGGTGTATAGGACAGAAATGTCCTTCTTGACTTCAACGCTTCGCGGCACAGTAGTCTGGTGTCTGCTTGTGTTCACTGTTGGGGTCCTTGGTGTGTAATGAGCGGTCCCTACTGGTTGGTTGTTTACGATACTTTGGAGGAGGAGGAGGAGGAGGAGGCCGAGGAGGAGGAGGAGGAGGAGGAGGAGGAGGAGGAGGCCGAGGAGGAGAAGGAGGGGAGGAGGAGGAGGAGGAGGAGGAGGTCGTACAGCATATATATATATATATATATATATATATATATATATATATATATATATATATATATATATATATATATATATATATATATATATATTTTTTTTTTTTTATATATATATTTTTATATATATATATTTTTATATATATATATAATAAAAAAAAAAGCCCGCTACTCGCTGCTCCTAAAGTAAAACAAAAGAGGTGGCCGAAAGGAAGATCAAATACAGGAGGAGAGGTGTCCTGATATCCTCCTCTTGAAAGAGTTCAAGTCATAGCCAGGAGGAAATGCAGATGAAGGAAGATTGTTCCAGAGTTTACTAGCGTGAGGGATGAAAGAGTGAAGATGCTGGTTATCTCTTGCATAAGGGGTTTGGACAGTATAGGGATGAGCATGAGTAGAAAGTCGAGTGCAGCGGGGCCGCGGGAGGGGGGGAGGCATGCAGTTAGCAAGTTCAGAAGAGCAGTCAGCGTGGAAATATCGATAGAAGATAGAAAGAGAGGCAACATTGCGGCGGAACTTAAGAGGTAGAAGACTATCAGTATGAGGAGGAGAGCTGATGAGACGAAGAGCCTTAGCCTCCACTCTGTCCAAAAGAGCTGTGTGAGTGGAGCCCCCCCACACATGAGATGCATACTCCATACGAGGGCGGACAAGGCCCCTGTATATGGACAGCAACTGTGCAGGGGAGAAGAACTGACGGAGATGGTACAGAACGCCCAGCCTCGAGGAAGCTGATTTAGTAAGAGATGAGATATGAAGTTTCCAGTTGAGATTTTGAGTTAAGGATAGACCGAGGATGTTTAGTGTTGAGGAAGGTGATAGCTGGGTGTTGTCAAAGAATAGGGGATAGTTGTTTGGAAGATTGTGTCGAGTGGATAGGTGGAGAAACTGTTTTTGAGGCGTTGAAGGACACCAGGTTCTTCTTGCCCCAATCGGAAATAATAGTAAGGTCTGAGGCTAAGCGTTCTGCAGCCTCCAGCCTTGAGTCGTTAAGCTCCTGAAGGGTGGGTCTTCTATTAAAAGAAGTTGAGTAATGCAGAGTGGAATCATCGGCGTAGGAATGGATAGGACAGTTCGTTTTGGAAAGAAGATCATCAATGAACAACAGAAAAAGAGTGGGAGATAGGACAGAACCCTGTGGGACACCACTGTTAATAGATTTAGGGGAAGAACAGTGACCGTCTACCACGGCAGAAATAGAACGGTCAGAAAGGAAACTGGAGATAAAGGTACAGAGAGAAGGATAGAAACCGTAGGAGGGTAGTTTAGAAAGCAAAGATTTGTGCCAGACCCTATCAAAAGCTTTTGATATGTCCAGCGCAATAGCAAAAGTTTCACCGAAACGGCTAAGAGAGGATGACCAAGAGTCAGTTAAAAAGGCTAGGAGATCACCAGTAGAACGCCCCTTGCGGAACCCATACTGGCGATTAGATAGAAGGTCAGAAGTGGAAAGGTGCTTTTGAATCTTCCGGTTAAGGATTGATTCAAAAGCTTTAGATAGACAAGAAAGTAAAGGTATAGGACGGTAGTTTGAGGGATTGGAGCGGTCACCCTTCTTAGGCACAGGCTGTATGAAGGCATACTTCCAGCAAGAAGGAAAGGTAGATGTTGACAGGCAGAGGCGAAAGAGTTTGACCAGGCAGGGTGACAGCACGGAGGCACAGTCTTTAAGGACAATAGGAGGCACTCCATCAGGTCCATAAGCCTTCTGAGGATTGAGGCCGAGAGGGCATAGAAAACATCATTTTGAAGAATCTTTATAACAGGCATAAAGGAGTCAGAGGGGGGATGAGTAGGAGGAATATGCCCTGAATCGTCCAGAGTGGAGTTTTTAGAAAAAGTTTGAGAGAAGAGTTCAGCCTTAGAGATAGATGAGACGGCAGTGTTGCCATCAGGACTGAGGAGTGGAGGGAAAGATGAAGAAGTGAAGTTGGAGGAGATGTTTTTGGCTAGATGCCAGAAGTCACGGGAAGAGTTAGAGAAAGCAAGGTTTTGACATTTTTTATTAATGAAAGAATTTTTGGTTAGTCGGAGAATAGATTTGGCACGATTTCGGGCAGAAATGAAAAGTTCATAATTAGCATTAGTTTGAAGGCTCTGGTACCTTTTGTCAGCTACCTCTCTATCATTGACAGCACGAGAACAAGCGTGATTAAACCAAGGCTTTTTAGCGTGAGGAGTAGAGAAAGAACGAGGAATGTATGCCTCCATTCCAGAGACAATCACCTCTGTGATGCGCTGAGCACACACAGAGGGGTCTCTGTCCTGGAAGCAATAATCATTCTACGGGAAATCGGAAAAGTACATCCTCAGGTCGTCCCACCGAGCTGAAGCAAAATGCCAGAAGCATCGCCTCCTCGGTGGGTCCAGAGGGTGTACAGGAGCGATAGGACAGGATGCAGAAATAAGATTGTGATCGGAGGAGCCCAACGGAGAGAACAGTTTGACAGAATAAGCAGAAAGGTTTGAGGTAAGGAAGAGGTCTAGAAAGTTGGGCCGGTCTCCAAGATGGTCGGGAATACGTGTAGGGTGCTGGACCAACTGCTCTAAGTCGTTGAGGATAGCAAAGTTGTAGGCTTGTTCACCAGGATGGTCAGTGAAAGAGGATGAATGCCAAAGTTGGTGGTGAACATTGAAATCTTCTAGGATGGAGATTTCAGCGAAGGGAGAGTGGGTCAAGATGTGCTCCACTTTAGAATTCAAATAGTCAAAGAATTTTACATAGTTGGTAGAGTTAGGTGAGAGATAAACAGCACAAATGTATTTAGTAATAGAATGACAATGAAGTCTTAGCCAGATGGTAGAAAATTCAGAAGAGTCAAGGTTGTGGGCACGAGAGCAAGTGATGTCGTTGCGCACGTAGGCGCAACATCCAGCTTTGGATTGAAATTTAGGATAGAGATAATAGGAGGGAACAGAGAAGAGATTGCTGTCAGTAGCCTCAGAAACCTGTGTTTCGGTAAGGAAGAGAAGGTGAGGTTTAGAGGAGGAGAGATGATGTTCCACAGAAAGAAAATTAGAGCGAAGACCGCGAATGTTGCAGAAATTGAGAAGAAAGAGGTTCGAGGAGTTATCAAGACACCTCTCGGGTCGGCAGCCAGAAGGGGAGTCCTCCCTGGGGGAATTTGTGGTCCATCCCCCAGGCTTGGACTTCGAGGCTTGATGTAGGTGCGCCATTTTGAAATTTGAATTTTGGGAAAAGGTGTATATGTTGTGTGAATGTGGTGTGGTGTGCATAAGAGAGGATCTGTGTATAGAGAGCATGCTGAACTACTGTGTGTGTGTGTGTGACAATGTGTGTGTGTGTGGACATGTGTGTGTGTGTGTGTGTGCTTCAGCTGCCTTCTCACCTCCATATATACCTCACTGTGAGTGTGTGTGTGTGTGTGTGTGTGTGTGTGTGTGTGTGTACTCCATCTATATATATATATATAGATATATATATATATATATATATATATATATATATATATATATATATATATATATATATATATATATATACGACCTCCTCCTCCTCCTCCTCCTCCCCCTCCTTCTCCTCTGATATATATATATATATATATATATATATATATATATATATATATATATATATATATATATATATATATATATATATATATATATACACTGATAGAGGATGTGAGAAGGCAGAGAACAAGTAAAATGGGTGGAGGAAACAGTGTGAGAGATGATGATGATGATATGTTTATTGACCATTTATCTGCAAAAAAATATCATCCCACAGTTCAGCTCACTTTGCTAAAATATGTTCCAATAACTATGAAAGTAAATAATCTTGTACATATACCATCAGTAACACAAACATCTTAATCTCCAAAAAAGAAAACACACGTGGCACAGCGACCACTAAACCTCTGCAAATACAGTAAAAAGCTGTGT
>NC_066526.1:11419064-11444969 GCF_024679095.1 Eriocheir sinensis
GCATTGCAGCAGCCATGTGTCCCAGGGAGACAGGGTATGTGTGGTGAGACGTGTTTCTCTCTCTCTCTCTCTCTCTCTCTCTCTCTCTCTCTCTCTCTCTCTCTCTCTCTCTTTCTCTCTCTCTCTCCTCTAAGGTAACACAACATACAGCACAAGGGATGTATTTGCTGAGTAATTCAACCGTAATCTCTGGGGGCTCGGATAGACGACCTCGCCGAACACGATGGAGTGAAGTTTGGGCATCACGACTCTTGTTAGATTCATGTTTTTGTTTTTTTTACAGTAAAGGCATCAGCTCGAGAGCAAAAATATGAGGCCAAAAATACCCGCTAATCACTGCTTCTGTGAAAGGAGGTATAAATGAGAGGGGAAAAGAGAGGTCAGTTTTGGGGCGGCGAGGTGTCCTGATGGTCCTCGCGTGAAGGAGGAAACACTGACGAGGGAAGATTGTTCCAGAGTTTACCGGCGAATGCGATGAAATATTGAACATACTGATTAATTTTTGCATAAGGGATTTGGACAGTGTAGGGATGAGGTAGAGCAGAAAGTCGAGTGCAGCGGGGTCACTGGAGGAGGGAGTCATACAGTTAGTAATTTCAGAAGAGCAGTCAGCATGGAAAAATCGCTAAAGGATAGGAGAGGCAACATGGTGGAGGAATTTAATAGATAAAAAAACTGTCAGTAAGAGGAGGTGGTTGATGACACTCTGTTCAAAAGAGCTGTGTGTTAGGAGACCCCAACACATGAGATACATGCTCCATACGATTGCAGACAAGCCTTTGGGGGAGGGGGAGAAAAACTGGTGGAGACGATGTACTTTACCTACGTGCCAGTCTTGTGACGTCGGCGATCACGGACCTCCATCTCTCCCTATCATCAGCCTTGCTCACAACGTCTGCCACACTGTGTCTTCCATCCATATTTTGTGGCAGGCTATCCATAAATTTAATTCTTTGACGTCCTCTTGCTCTCCTTCCTTCTACTCTTCCAAGCAAGCAGTCACTCTCTGGTCCTCTCCTTCTCAGCACATGACCCAAAAACTTCAGTTTCGCCTTCTTATACTTTTCATCAATTGCCTATCTACTGCAGCTCTTCGCAGAACTTCCTGGTTTGTTACTTTATCTGTCCAGGGAAATCTCGCATTCTCCTTAAAAACTACATTTCCGCTGTTTCTATCCTTTTCTTTGTATTTGTTTTAATTGTCCATGTTTCGCAACCATATAGTAAAGTGGACCACACAGAACATTTTAGTAATCTCAATCGCATATTCATCCTCAAATTATTCAACAGTTTCCTCATATTTCCGAATGCCGTCTTTGCTATACATATTCTCCTGCCTATTTCCTTCTCACTTCCTCCGTCTTCACTAATCATGCTCCCAAGGTAACTATGTTTTCTACATGCTCAATAACCCTTTCCCCAATCCGTATCCCCGCTCCCACTCTCTGCTTTTTCTTTGTAACCACCATAACCTCTATTTTACTGGCATTGATTTTTAGCCCTTTTCTCTCACAACTCTCCTGTATCCTCTTCACCAGTGCTTGTAGTTTCTCCTCTGAGTCAGCCAAAAGTACAGTCGCGATATGAAGTGATGTCGCCGCTCTCAAAATGTTTCGTACGGGAGCATTTGAAGGTAACGGAAGTGATGTGTATTTATTGCTTATGTTATAATGTTCCCTTTTAATGATAATCTATAATACGTTGTGATGTAAAACACGGTAAAATAACATAGTAGTATCTGAATTACAATTATACATTCATTTGTTTTAAAAAATGCGACTGCGAATGTAATGTGTTGTCTTCAGTACTGAAGACAACCTTGAAAAGATTTAGCTCACGTCGTGTACTTATCTTTGCAAAACAGTTGTTATACGTTGTTCAGATTTAGGCGATATATATATATATATATATATATATATATATATATATATATATATATATATATATATATATATATATATATATATATATATATATATATATATATATATATATATATATATATATATATATATATATATATATATATATATATATATATATATATATATATATATATATATATATATATATATATATATATATATATATATATATATATATATATATATATATATATATATATATATATATATATATATATATATATATAGACTTCACAACTAGTTGACGGAAATCTCTTCAGTCTTGGCGCGCTGGCTTCGCGTAAGGGCCGATTGTTATGGCGACTTTCACTGCGACAACTCAAACACACTCTGCGTTCTTACTCCGAATTTAAGTGGAAACAGGACGAAATCTTCAAGTTTTAGTGCATACAAGCAGGCAGGAGTGTCTCTAGAGTGATTTGGTCGAGGATTCAAGGTAACTTATATAAAATAGCACCATGCGTGCACTTTGAAAACGTTGTGTACAAAATGGCAAATTTGCGTAACTTTTGGTTGAAATCTTTACGTAAAATGAATGATAACTGTAGGATAGTGAAGTCCACAGTTTTACGTATTAGGAAACAAGAAATGTACGTTTAGTTAGTGCCTACATGGCAACTCAGCTCAGTTCCCGCGTCGCCTGCATTTGCTCAAGCTCGTCGGGTTCTTCCCAGTGACGTGCAGGCCGACCTGGACCGGGCCAAGGCAGAGGAGAAGGAGGACGACGAGGTGATCTTGGCCCAGCTTGCCAGGGAGCTGGCCGACGACCAGCCGGACCCGCCGACGGACGAGTTGCTCCTCGCCGCGGTCGGCAACTACGCCGGCTACCTGGCCAGGAAGGTCCAGGCCAACTCCTCTGTGGCCGAGTGCTGCAAGCAGGAGCTTGCCCAGCAGGAGGAGATGAAGATTACCGTGGAGCTCGAGGGGCGACCCGCCCTCTGTGATGTTCGACGCCCTGGTCGAGCTGGTCGACAGGGGAGAGCTGGAGACGGGCCGGGCGGTCCTGAAGCGGCCATCTCTCCCAATGGCCCACATGGCGTCCTTCGGGATGTCGCTGTGGGACTCCCTGATGTGCAGGGAGGACAAGAAGGAGCGCAGGTTGAGGTTCCTCTCCCTTGCCATGCGCCACAGGGACGGGTTCAGGCACCTCCTGGAGTTCCTGGCGGCCTCAGACCCGACCTTGCAGGGGTACAGGTGCCAGGATGGGCACAACCTGGCCAACACCATCTTGCCGCACATCAGCAGGTCCCTCTTCAACTGTTTCGGTGCTAATTTCTCCAAGGACGTGACCTCAGAAGCGAGGAAGAACAAGGCCTTGAAGCAGCCGACCGGCAGGAAGAGGAGCAGTATCGAGGAGGCCAGGAAGGAGACGGCGAGGAACAGGGACGTGTACAAGTCCAGGAAACTGACCGGGGCCCACAAGTCATAGGCCAAAAGGCTAAAGTGATTGTTCAGGGACGAGGGCCAGATAGCCGGCAAGACGTGCTGCGTAAATAGTGACATCTGAATTAAACCAAAATAAGTTGTGATTGTATATAGAAATATGAATATTTTTCTTTTGTTTAGTATAATTAAGATGTTTCTGGATGCTTTCCTAAAGTATTAAGTTTCTAATGTGAAAATTAAGTGATTTATTAGATGTTAAAACTTACGTAAAAATTGCACTAAATAAAAAAAAATAAGTAGCTATTTCGGGCAAAAACTTATAAGATATGCTAAATATTGCTATTGATTCTGAAAATATAAGTGATTATCTCTGCATTTGGTGATGTTTGTGCATCTAGCGTAAAATCTGAGGATTTTATAGTCTTTTAAGTTTTGTTATACTTATATAAAAAACAATTAATCGGGATTTTATTAGGAACGACTTTGAATTTTTGATACCGCTGCTCATGGAGACTCATATATGCCTAAGGGAGGTGCCTGTTTTAGTTTCAGGTCGCTAGCTGCTTTGGTTTTGAAAATATTTAAATTTTATTTTTTGAAAATCGGCCCCTACGAATCGGCGCCCCGTTTCCCGTCAAGAGATTGTGAAGTCTATGATATATATATATATATATATATATATATATATATATATATATATATATATATATATATATATATATATATATATATATATATATATATATATATATATATATATATATATATATATATATATATATATATATATATATATATATATATATATATATATATATATATATATATATATATATATATATATTTTCTGGGTCATTCCATGAACTGTCTTCTTCAGTTATTAATACACGCGCACAGTATGACACGAAGGGAATGGACAGTATGTGGCATTACTTTGCGTTTTATTGATTAAGAAACGATCAAATAATGTTTCACATTAAACACCTTTTATTTACTATGATGGCTTCTTATCATAAGCATGGGCACTGAAATATATAGCAACATTGCTCAGTAACGATGATGAATGAAGAATGCCTTCATAGGTAGGGTTGCCATATCTGAACTATCAAAATTCAGGACGCCTCTACGAACACTCGGCCATAGCCTAATGTTTGGCAACGCTGCGATTACCCGCCCGACCACCACCTCCATTTCAAAGCCGTATATTCTTATTTCCCCACCTTCCTCGATTATTCTACGGCACTTATAAGCTGTGGACATTCTCCACTGATCACCTCCAAGCATTAGAAGTCTACATGAAGCTTTTGTCATCGTTATATTGACCAAGAAAGGCAATGACGTTTGCGATCAGCGACAAAGAGTGAGCTACAAAACGCGACTATTCTGAAGCTATATATTCTTATTTTTCCATCTCCGACAATCCCTCGGTAGTTATAGGCTGTGGGCATCTTCCCTTGATCACTGTCATGCATTAGAAGTCCACGGAAAGCTTTTGTTATCGTTATGTTGACCACGAAAGGCAAAGAGTGAGTCAGGGCTGAATAACAGGTATGGTGCGCGGGCGATGACGTCATCATCAAACAAGAGTATAGATTAAATAAATTACGCCATCCTAGTTTAGGATATCGACTAATCATGCATGTCCTATATATTGTGCATATGTTAGATTTATTGTTGTCAACAATGATCATGAAAAGATAATTTTACTTTCTGTTTGAGTAATATGTCGATATTTGGACTTCATTTGACTCTTTCCTTGGTGAACAAAAACACTTTGTGGCAAAATATTTCGACAAGTCTTCGTAAGACATCATTGAATATTTCTTTTCTATTTTTTTCTAGCTTGTAAAATATATTTAGTTAAGTTGTGATGAAGATACAAGAAAATAATGATACTCTTGAAAATATATAACGATACTTGTGTGATCGAAAATAAACGTACACGGCGACATCACTTCATATCGCGACTGTACAGTGTCGTCTGCATACCTTATATTGTTAACATTTCTACCTCCAATTAAAACTCCACCCATATCTTCCAAATCTTCTATCACTCGCTAGCCGTATAGAGAAAACAAGTCTGGCGACAGGACACACCCCTGTCTGACTCCTCTTCGTATCTGTATCCAGTCTGTCTTCTCCCCGCCAACTCTCACCGCCGCCTTTTGGTCCCAATACAAGTTGGCAATTAGTATCACATCTTTACCATTTACACCGATTTCTTTCAACATGTTTATCAAGCATTCATGTTTCACCGTGTCAAAGGCTTTTTCAGCGTCTATAAAACACATATATACATCTTTCTGCACTTCAGTTGCACGTTCCAGCACCATTCTAAGAGCAAATATTGCGTTAGTGGTATACCCGTCCCCTTCCTGAATCCATACTGTTCTTCGGACACAAAATTGTTAATCTTCCCTCTTATTCTAGCCATTACGACTCTTAAACATACCTTTCCCAGCTGTCTCATGATGCTTATAGTTCGATGTTTTGACCACTCCAAGGTACGGGCTTTCTTTGGAATAGCCACAAACTCTGTTGTTCTCATTGCTTCTGGTACATAACCACTTTCATATATTTTGTTCAACAGTTCCGTGTTTTTTCTTACTCCAAACTCACCAGCTGCCTCCAACACCTCCACAACCACTCCATCTTCTCCACCAGCTCCACCTATTTTCATGGATCTTATAGCCTCTCTTACTTCGTCTAAAATAATTGGTGGCCCTGATAAATCCTCCTCCTCAAATAGCGGTCTATCTCCTCTCGCATCACCATAGAGACGTCCTACACACTCCTCCCATCTCTTCATCACATCCACTATTTCGAAAATGTTTCCATGCTTGTCCTTGATGATGTTATTTCTGACCATACCTCCCTTCCCTGTCACCTCTTTGATCTTAATGTACATCTTTTCTTGGTTTACTATTTCCAGTTCTTCGATTTCTTCACACCTCTGCATTAACCATTCCTCCTTTCTTATTCTACACCTGCTCTTTACTTCTCTATCTTGATCCCCATACTTTTCCCTATCTTATTTCCATCTTCTGCTTTCATCCATTAATCCCAGTATATCTTCGGTCATCCATGCCTGTCTTGCTGTTCTTGGTTTCTCCGCCACTATCTCCTCTGCTACTCCCACCAGAGACCTCTGTAGTCTCTCCCAATCCTTTTCCAAGTCTAATCTTTCATCTGCTTCATCATCAAGAGCTTGGTATCTATTATAAACTTGTACTTGATATTCCATTTTTACTTCTCTTTCCTTCAGTTCTTTCCATTCTCTACGACTGCCACAGGTTTTCTTCTTTACTTTTTTCAAACGTACCTTCATCAACGCCACCACAGGAACATGTTCGCAATCTGCTCCACAATCCGCTCCAGGCTATGTTTTGTCTGGAATACTGCTCTTCTAAATAGACTGTTAATGGTGATGGAATCAATTTGATTTCTATATCCGTCACAAAGGCTCTTCCAGGAGACGATATAGAACGCCTAACCTTGAGGAAGCTGATTTAGTAAGAGAGGAGGTATGAGGTTTCCTGCTCATACATTTATCATTTGAAACATTTATTAATAGCCTATTAGGTGCAATTACATATGTTGATGTGTGTATTGTTAGAGGCCAGCCTTTATATAAGCATAAGCTTTTCAGGCAAAACATATTATGGGCATATCATGGGCTAGAGAAAGACCGAGGATGTTTAGTGTAGAAAAAGGTGGCCGCTAAGTGTTAGTGAAGAATAGGGGATAGGTGTTAGGAAAATTGTGTTAACAAGTAGTAAAACTGCGTTATTGAGGCGTTGAAAGACACTGTTCCTTTTGCACAATCAGAAATAATATATATAAGCGTATATATATAAGTGTTCTACAGACTCCAGCCTAGAGTCTTGTAATTTCTTTCGGGAGGGTCCTCTGTTTAATTAAGGAAGTGAATACTTCAGAGTAGAGCTATCGTCGTCCGAGTGGTAGTACAGTTTGCTTTGGAAAGATCATCATTGAACAACAGAAAGAAAGTGAGATAATACAGAGCCCTGCAGGACACTACTGTTGTTAAATTTATTGGAACAACAATGACCGTCTACCACAATAGAGATAGATTGGCCGGAAAGGAGATCTGAGATAAAATTACTGAGAGAGAGAGAGAGAGAGAGAATCAGTAGGAAGGAAGTTTAGAAAGAAAATATTTGTTCCAAACTCTGTCAGAAGCTTTCAAGATGTCTGAGGCAACAGCAAAAGCTCTCCAAAACAGCTATGAAAAAATGACCAGGAGTTAATTGTGAAAAAGCAAGATTACCAGCATAACGCCCCTTGCGGAACCCATACTAGCGATCAGAGAGACGTTTAATGCTACACTAGGAAATAATATTTTGCTATGCGCCCCGTTCTAATACACCACTTGGTTGTTATCTTGTTGTTTAGTAGTAGTAGGTAGGAAGACACCTGCCGAACGGGCGTGAGCTACTCCCGGTGAGGATATATGGAAAGCGAGGAGGGTGCTGAAGTCCTTCAAAGACCCTTCCCATGTCCTCACTAACCGTTTCCCTTTTGTCTCATCAACACCAGAGAGCAGTTCAGCATGCTCTCTAAAGACAGTTCCTCTTCTTTCTACACCACACTACATTCACAAAACACACACACCTTTTCCCAAAATTCAAAATTCAACATGGCGAAAAAAATAACTGCCTCGGAGTCCCCGCCTGGGGGGGGGACCATAAATTCCCCCAGTGAGGACTCCCCTTCTGGCTGCCGACTTGAGAGGTGTCCTGATAACTCCTCGAACCTCCTCCTTATTAATTTCTGCAACATTCGCGGTCTCCGTTCTAATTTTCATTCTGTGGAACACCATCTCTCCTCCTCTAGACCTCACCTTCTCTTCCTCACCGAGACACAGGTTTCTGAGGCTACTGACAGCAACCTCTACTCTGTTCCCTCCTACTATCTCTATCCTCAATTTCAATCCAAAGCTGGATGTTGCGCCTACGTGCGCAACGACATCACTTGCTCTCGTGCCCACGACCTGGACTCTTCTGAATTTTCCACCA
The DNA here is from genome assembly GCF_024679095.1 of Eriocheir sinensis. NCBI lineage: Eukaryota > Metazoa > Arthropoda > Malacostraca > Decapoda > Varunidae > Eriocheir > Eriocheir sinensis. Next base: position 11,427,415 of record NC_066526.1, read on the forward strand.
TCTGGCTAAGACTTCATTGTCATTCTATTACTAAATACATCTGTGCTGTTTATCTCTCACCTAACTCTACTAACTATGTAAAACTCTTTGACTATTTGAACACTAAAGTGGAGCGCATCTTGACCCGCTCTCCCTTCGCTGAAATCTCCATCTTGGGAGATTTCAATGTTAACCACCAGCTTTGGCTTTCATCCTCTTTCACTGACCAGCCTGGTGAACAAGCTTTCAACTTTGCTCTCCTCAACGACCTACAGCAGTTGGTTCAGCACCCTACATGTGTTCCCAACCGTCTTGGAGACAGGCCCAACATTCTAGACCTCTTCCTTACCTCTAATCCTTCTGCTTACTCTGTCAAACTGTTATCTCCGTTGGGCTCCTCCGATCATAACCTTATTTCTGTATCCTGTCCTATCGCTCCTGTACATCCTCTGGACCCACCGATGAGGCGATGCTTCTGGCATTTTGCTTCAGCTCGGTGGGACGACATGAGGATGTACTTTTCCGATTTCCCGTGGAATGATTACTGCTTCCAGGAGAGAGACCCCTCTGTGTGTGATTGTCTCTGGAATGGAGACATACATTCCACGTACTTTCTCTACTCCTCATGCCAAAAAGCCTTGGTTTAGTCATGCTTGTTCTCGTGCTATTAAAGATAGAGAGGCAGCTCACAAAAGGTTCCAGAGCTTTCGAACTCCCACTAACTTTGATCTATACATTTCAGCCCGGAATCGTGCCAAATCTATTCTCCGACTTACCAAAACTTCTTTTATAAATAGAAAATGTCAACACCTTGCTTCTTCTAATTCTTCCCGTGACTTCTGGCATCTAGCCAAAAATATCTCCTCCAATTTCACTTCTTCCTCGTTCCCTCCTCTCCTTAACACTGACGGCAGCACTGCCGTCTCATCTGTCTCTAAGGCTGAACTCTTCGATCAAACTTTCTGTAAGAACTCCACCTTGGACGATTCTGGGCATATTCCTCCTACTTATTCCCCCTCTGACTCCTTTATGCCTGTTATTAAGATTCTTCCTAATGATGTTTTCTATGCCCTCTCTGGCCTCAACTCTCAGAAGGCTTATGGACCTGATGGAGTGCCTCCTATTGTCCTTAAAAACTGTGCTTCTGTGCTGACACCCTGCCTGGTCAAACTCTTTCTTCTCTGCCTATCAACATCTATCTTTCCTTCCTGCTGGAAATATACCTTTGTACAGCCTGTGCCTAAAAAGGGTGACCGCTCCAATCCCTCAAACTACCGCCCAATAGCTTTACTTTCATGTCTATCTAAAGCTTTTGAATCAATCCTTAACCGGAAGATTCAAAAGCACCATTCCACTTCTAATCTTCTATCTGATAGCCAGTATGGATTCCGCAAGGGGCGTTCTACTGGCGATCTTCTTGCTCTCTTAACTGACTCTTGGTCATCCTCTCTTAGCAGTTTCGGCGAAACTTTCTCTGTTGCGCTAGACATATCGAAAGCCTTCGACAGAGTCTGGCACCAGTCTTTGCTTTCTAAACTGCCCTCTTTCGGATTCTATCCCTCTCTCTGTTCCTTTATCTCCAGTTCCCTTTCCGGCCGTTCTATCTCTGCGGTGGTAGACGGTCACTGCTCTTCCCCTAAACCTATCAACAGTGGCGTTCCACAGGGCTCTGTTCTATCACCCACTCTCTTCCTGTTATTCATCAATGATCTTCTTTCCATAACAAACTGTCCTGTCCACTCGTACGCCGACGACTCCACTCTGCATTATTCAACTTCTTTCAATAGAAGACCACCACAACAGGAAGTACACGACTCCAGACTGGAGGCTGCAGAACGCCTAACCTCAGACCTTGCTATCATTTCCGATTGGGGCAGAAGGAACCTTGTGTCCTTCAATGCCTCAAAAACTCAATTTCTCCACCTATCAGCTCGACATAATCTTCCAAACACCTATCCCCTATTCTTCGACAACACTCAGCTGTCACCTTCTTCAACACTAAACATCCTCGGTCTATCCTTAACTCAAAATCTCAACTGGAAACTTCATATCTCCTCTCTCGCTAAATCAGCTTCCTCGAAGTTGGGCGTTCTGTATCGTCTCCGCCAGTTCTTCTCCCCCGCGCAGTTGCTATCCATATACAAGGGCCTTGTCCGCCCTCGTATGGAGTATGCATCTCACGTGTGGGGGGGCTCCACCCACACAGCTCTCCTGGACAGAATGGAGGGTAAGGCTCTTCTTCTCATCAGCTCTCCTCCTCATACTGATAGTCTTCTACCTCTTAAATTCCGCCGCGATGTTGCCTCTCTATCTTCTATCGATATTTCCACGCTAACTGCTCTTCTGAACTTGCTAACTGCATGCCTCCCCCCCTCCCGCGGCCCCGCTGCACACGACTTTCTACTCATGCTCATCCCTATATTGTCCAAACCCCTCATGCAAGAGTTAACCAGCATCTTCACTCTTTCATCCCTCACGCTGGTAAACTCTGGAATAATCTTCCTTCATCTGTATTTTCTTCTGCCTACGACTTGAACTCTTTCAAGAGGAGGGTATCAGGACACCTCTCCTCCCGAATCTGGTCTTGCTTTTGGCCACCTCTTCTGATTCTTTTATGGGAGCAGCGACTAGCGGGCTTTTTTTTATTATTGTTTTTTTTTGTGTGTGCCCTTGAGCTGCCTCCTTTGTTGTAAAAAAAAAAAAAAAATCAAAGGAACGTATTACGACATAAGGAGAAATGTTAATTTGACTGTTGTGTTGGAGGCCTTTGCGAAATACAAGGTTTATATTAATGTACTCTGTAGTTGGTGCGACGTGAGCCACAATTTGAGTATCCAGCACCTCTTTCACCCACTGGCTCCTCAAGAATGCCATTCCTACGTAAGTCACCCGCGATGCATATTCTGCTCTTATTAGAGTATGAGATACCAAACTCTGTTGACAACAACTTGTGTGTGTGTGTGTGTGTGTGTGTGTGTGTGTGTGTGTGTGTGTGTGTGTGTGTGTGTGTGTGTGTGTGTGTGTGTGTGTGTGTGTGTGTGTGTGTGTGTGTGTGTGTGTGTGTGTGTGTGTGTGTGTGTGTGTGTGTGTGTGTGTGTGTGTGTGTGTGTGTGTGTGTGTGTGTGTGTGTGTGTGTGTGTGTGTGTGTGTGTGTGTGTGTGTGTGTGTGTGTGTGTGTGTGTGTGTGTGTGTGTGTGTGTGTGTGTGTGTGTGTGTGTGTGTGTGTGTGTGTGTGTGTGTGTGTGTGTGTGTGTGTGTGTGTGTGTGTGTGTGTGTGTGTGTGTGTGTGTGTGTGTGTGTGTGTGTGTGTGTGTGTGTGTGTGTGTGTGTGTGTGTGTGTGTGTGTGTGTGTGTGTGTGTGTGTGTGTGTGTGTGTGTGTGTGTGTGTGTGTGTGTGTGTGTGTGTGTGTGTGTGTGTGTGAGAGAGAGAGAGAGAGAGAGAGAGAGAGAGAGAGAGAGAGAGAGAGAGGGGGGGGGGGGGTTGAAGGGCCCGTAACACTAGCTTCATGCTCGTGAAGAATGATGCCAAGGATATTTTTGTATTTGTGTGCAAGGACACACACACACACACACACACACACACACACGCGCGCGTGCGCGCGCACACACACATACACACGCGCGCGTGCGCGCGCACACACACACACACACACACACACACAAGGAAGCGGCTAAGGGACGAAATAATAATAGACAAAAAAAAAACGCTAAACACTGCCCCTGTAGAAATAATTTAGAAGAGTGGCCAAAATACAGGTCAATTTTTGGAGGCGGGGTGTCTCAATGCTCTCTTCTTAAAATAAGTTCAAGTCGTATGCAGGAGGAAATACGTACGAAGGAAGGCTGTTCCAGGGTTTACCAGTATAAAGGAAAAAAGAATGAAAGTAAGGTACAGTAAAGTTGGGGGCATACGCTGTAGCAGCGCGTGGCCTCGGTGCTCATCTCCGTAACATTGTCCCTTGAGCCTGTGGTGGTAGGGAGCCCATTACCCCGGGACACAGGGCCAGTGTGACATCCGGGTTACCACAGTTTACCTTCCCCAGGTTTACCCAGTTACCCATTTATTGGCCAGCTTGAGAGGGAGGATGAACTCATGGTAAAAGAAAACAGGTAGTCTCGATCCCCCCTCCCCCACCTCCCTCTGCGCATTCTAGGTGACGTCACTGCCTAAACGAGAGCGATAGATAGATAGAGAGAGAGGAAGACAAAGAGAGTGTGAGAATTTAAAGTTTTCCTAATGTAATGTAGTCCGTTGCACGTCTAAGTAGGTTCTGATCCTGGAATGCATTTTCAGTACTGTTTTAGTGCCCTCTGCATTAATTTTCCCTGGAATGTTGGGACAATTCACTCATATGATAATAAGAATGACTAAAGGGCATGTGGATTCACATACAATCCATATATATAATCCCCCTATAGTTTGGCAGCTTCCATTGTGCTGTGTAATGAGGGTAAAGCCTTATGATTTATCTATGTACAGTATATGTCTAATGAAATTAGACACAGTACTAAACAGTTGAATTAGCCTTGGATCTAATAAAAAAAACTAAGCCAAAAAATATATTATTTGTAACTTCATCTTTTGGGAGACTGAAAAAAGCAGTGTCGTCCCTTTGGGATGCAGGGATCTGCACCCACGAACAATGCAACACGAAGGCATACTAAATAAGAGTTTCCCATATCACAGAAAGCGGACCACTCAGATAGACCTCCTCTAGCCGGTGGCTGGGTCAAGCCTGAAGTCCCCGCAGCAAATATACCTCTTCCACGTCTAGATTGTGACGCCACGTTCTGCCTGCGCAGTCCATACCAATTTTGGTCCAGTGCCCCCCCACGTGAGAATACCTGGCTTGCCTCCCTTTACCTTGGATGAACAGCTGGGTGAGCTGCACGCTGACTGCCCGGGCCGGGATTCGAACCTGGGCCCGCGGAGTAGAAGCCAGGCACGCTGACCACTAGACCACAGAGGCGTATAAAGAATGAAGGTGCTGGTTAATTCTTGCATAAGGGATCTGGACAGTATAAGGATGAGCATGAGTAGAGGGTCGGGTGAAGCGGGGCCGCGGGAGGGCGGGATGCCTGCAGTAAGTAAGTTCAAAGAGCAGTTAGCATGAAAATATCGGCAAAAGATAGAAAAATATGCAACATGGCGGCGGAATTTAAGAGGTAGGGGACTGTCAGTAAGAGGAGAGGAGCTGGTGAGACGAAGAGACTTACGGCGGTATTTCACGGGAACGATTTTGCTCGGGACCCAGACCTTCGGGCGGTGACTTTCGCTGAGCTGCTGAGGGAACATGATATGCACTAATCACACGAGGATGCTACGTTTAATGGACATTGGGCATCTTGGCCTTGATCTTGACTCTCAGGGACCGTATAGCCTACCTACTTTCAAGTAGAAATAGATGTGAATAATTTCTATAAGTCATATTATGTTTTAATATAATTATTTTCACACCGAAAACAAAAATTCATTTACAATAAATACACACCTCACCTTTCCTCCCTCCCTTCCTCACCTCACCTGCATAAATGAGATAAATTTAAGAGTTGTTCAGTTGATACAAATGCGGTTGGAGATTTAGATGTAATGTTAAACAGTTTTAAAGACAGAGAAGGCAGAAGGTGAATGAATGACAAGTGTTCACGAGTAGTATTGTGGAGCGAAAACATTGGATTGCAAAAGATTAATTAATCAGAACTCAACTAGGAATAGATACGATGTATGCAAAGTCCCTACCTATAAATATCCAAAGTAGTATAAAAAAAGGAGAGAGAGAGAGAGAGAGAGAGAGAGAGAGAGAGAGAGAGAGAGGAGAGAAAAGAGGAGAGAAAGCTACAAGGCCGGCACACCAAATATAAGCTTGCTCGTGTCTTCTGATTCTAGAACGTTCGAATCTCAACTGCTAATTTCGAATGCTCCGTTTCGCTAATGGATTACCTTTACTTTCTGAACATCCCTTAATTCCTAACAATATAGGCACTCAGTGACCCACGTAACCTGTGATATAGGCGCGTCAAGGCGAGCTGCTTGCGACCTTGTGAGGTAGCATCACTCAAAGGCAACTGAGAGACTTCAAACAAGTCTGGGTACTTCTTTTTGAGCGCTGCTGCTGTGATGGATATATTTAATTAATACTTATAGCGGTAAAACATTATCACCAGCAGATGGGGAAGTCTTTCTCCTACTTACAAATCACTTCCTCGCGTGAACCTTGGCCGCAGGGAGGGACACTGCCTCCTGAACGTCGTAAGCTGTTCACCTTGATGTAGGTGGCGTGCACGAGAATAACTGTTCACCATCAGAACGGTTACGATTTGGAGGTCCAGCAAAACGGCGGCGAGAAGGCCAAGGTGGAGATGGCTTCTTCTTCTTTTGGAGTGTTTAGAGGTTACTCTACCTATTAGTAACGGCTACCGGAGGATGCAGCAAGGCGATATGAGGAGAGAAGAGGCGCGGTTTGTTTTGCTGGTCCTCCATCCCGAGCCCGAGCTTGAACTTGATGAGTTGTGCACGCCACCTATACTTGTCACTGGCCACGTGGCCAACACACTGCCCAAGCTCCATTAACGCCAAGACGCTTTGCTTCTTTTCTGTTACTTATTTGCAGTAAACTTTAGCCGATGGTGAGGAAATTTGTGCAAAGTAATGGTGGGGTGGACAGGGCGCCGTGCTGCTCTCTTTGCTATGTAACACACACACACACACACACACACACACACACACACACACACACACACACACAATTGGCGCAACTGGTAGAGCGCTGCTCTGCCAGGCTTCACGGTCTGACAGGGCGGCGGCTCAAGCCCGCTCAGGTCGGATTCTTTCAGTTGACTAGGAATGATTACTGTCCCCCCTTGAGCAAGGGGGGTGGGATGTGTGGTGTGTGAGGTCCTGGCAGTACCTAGAGATCGATGATAAAGAGCACTTGCTCATATCGGGAGGGTACTTGCCGGCGATTACGAGTCCAACACGTGATCATCCCGTGGTGAATTACACACACACACGCACGAGGATGTAGTTATTGTACCGTGCCTTTCGAGTTTGTGAAGATCATTCGTCAATGATTATCATTCAATAACACTGGATTGAGATGCTTATTGTTGGTAAAAATAATAATAAGACGTAGCCTATATTAAAATACTAAGGCCATATAAACGTTTAATTTTGCTTGAGTGTCAAAATAGGTTTTGAGAATATTGTAGAAATATGTCTTCACTATGTTATAATGACATTAGCTCCCAATGGAAATGAAGATTGTGCAGAGTTACACATTAGCATATTAGATAAAGATGGACTTATAACCCTACCTGGAGGAGTTTCTAGCTGCAGACCCATCGCCTGCGCAAATAGTAACCTATCACTGCTAAAATAGTAACTTTTCCCCGCATGTGTTAATCTCAGAAATGAGTAATAATAATGGAAATAGTTATCAGAGCTTAGGAAATATGATATAAAAACATAATATGTTAACTATCTAAATGAGTTGGGTGGAATTCTAGAGTTTTACCAAGACGTATGGCACACCAGAAGTTACCTTCTTTTCATCTATATTCTTGTAAAACGTTCAGTCTATGAGGCTGTGGCCTTGATGAGACTGTGAAATATCCACTGTGAGTCTGTTATACCAGCTGAAGCCCTGTAGGAGAGATCACATCCAATAATACTGGCAATCAGCTACGATGTCTGGCCCTCTGGTGAACCTGAGGTGAACGATTGTTTCAGTCATTGTAGCTTATTTCTCACAATGATTTCCATAGACAGTACAAAGGGAGGGTGGTTATGGCAGCAACACACACACACACACACACACACACACACACACACACACACACACACACACACACACACACAAACACACACACACACACACACACACACACTACATATCTGGCATAGACCTGACCAACGAGATGGTTTTCTTCCAAGACGACTGACTGTTAGCACAACTCTGTCTTCAAGCGCAGAAATTAATATATTTTCTCTACCCTCTGCGGCCTGTTGCTACCGCTGAAGGCCAGGTCAGTAAGGCATTCCTACGTTAAAAATAGCTGGATCCGCTTCAAAAATAGGGACAATTATTTTTTTTAGTATCTCAGGTAAAAAATGGCGCAGTGATCGGCCAGTTAAAAATGGCGCCAGCAGCCTTACGCAGGGCCGCCTATGTCAATACTCTATCATAGTCCAGGCTCCAGGGGTGATTTCTGTGGATCTCTCCTTTAGAAAAATACTATCCATCTTATTGAAAATATGTCAAAACACTCCAAAAAAGTTTGGGTGCCAATTTCAAAGCAGACAAGTTTGGTAATTACAGGACGTGAAACAATTTTTCGGCTCGTGAGAAATTTTGAATAGTGTGTTACCAATTTCCATCCATATTTCATCAGATTATATGTAAAAAAAAGCTTAATGTCATATTTTCTATAGTAGTAGTGAAGTATATGAAATGAAAACATTTGTGACGATTTTAAGGACTTCTGTGCTTCAGATACACTCTCTTGTGGACGTTGCTGTCACAGATAATGCCAGATGTATTACAGTACCGATCTGTCTTGGGTAAATATGTGCTGGGAGACCTTCTAAGTGTTTCAGAGCGATACGACCTATGACCAAGATTGTCTGAGGCACTTGAGTCCACTGCTTTTATGCACTTTTTTTTGTAGATATCCTGTCCAATATACTGTGCAGTGTGTACATTTATTTCAATTGTTATTGACATGTTATACGAAACTATCACTAGAGTTCAAAAGTCAGTCTTTGTCTCACCATATCACCTCGAAGGTTACTTGCGTCAAGAATTCTTTTTCGGACACTTTCAGTGCTGGTTATTTTTTCCGTCGAATTTTCCTAACATATTCTGCACAAGTCTTTGTCAACATAGTTTCTTCCGTCCGGTAAGGATATGGGGGTCAGTTCAACATGCTTCATCGTGATGGTGTATTACTGCACTATTTCATTATGTTTGAATGTTCTCCGGGACATCAGTAAGCGCCTAAAAAACATGATCTGTCTTGTTCATATCTGTACAGATAACCCAAATCAGCTTTCATAATTGTGTGGTAAGTCTGTATGGCATTGTACACATTATGTGAATACGCATCACATGTATGTGATGGTGTGTGCTCAGCGCATCACAGAGGTGATTGTCTCTGGAATGGAGGCATACATTCCTCGTTCTTTCTCTACTCCTCACGCAAAAAAGCCTTGGTTTAATCACGCTTGTTCTCGTGCTGTCAATGATAGAGAGGTAGCTCACAAAAGGTACCAGAGCCTTCGAACTAATGCTAATTATGAACTTTACATTTCTGCCCGAAATCGTGCCAAATCTATTCTCCGACTAACCAAAAATTCTTTCATTAATAGAAAATGCCAAAACCTTGCTTTCTCTAACTCTTCCCGTGACTTCTGGCATCTAGCCAAAAACATCTCCAACTTCACTTCTTCATCTTTCCCTCCACTCCTCAGTCCTGACGGCAACACTGTCGTCTCATCTATCTCTAAGGCTGAACTCTTCTCTCAAACTTTTTCTAAAAACTCCACTCTGGACGATTCTGGGCATATTCCTCCTACTCATCCCCCCTCTGACTCCTTTATGCCTGTTATAAAGATTCTTCAAAATGATGTTTTCTATGCCCTCTCTGGCCTCAATCCTCAGAAGGCTTATGGACCTGATGGAGTGCCTCCTATTGTCCTTAAAAACTGTGCCTCCGTGCTGTCACCCTGCCTGGTCAAACTCTTTCGCCTCTGCCTGTCAACATCTACCTTTCCTTCTTGCTGGAAGTATGCCTTCATACAGCCTGTACCTAAGAAGGGTGACCGCTCCAATCCCTCAAACTACCGTCCTATTGCTTTACTTTCTTGTCTATCTAAAGCTTTTGAATCAATCCTTAACCGGAAGATTCAAAAGCACCTTTCCACTTCTGACCTTCTATCTGATCGCCAGTATGGGTTCCGCAAGGGGCGTTCTACTGGTGATCTCCTAGCCTTTTAACTGACTCTTGGTCATCCTCTCTTAGCCGTTTCGGTGAAACTTTTGCTATTGCGCTGGACATATCAAAAGCTTTTGATAGGGTCTGGCACAAATCTTTGCTTTCTAAACTACCCTCCTACGGTTTCTATCCTTCTCTCTGTACCTTTATCTCCAGTTTCCTCTCTGACCGTTCTATTTCTGCCGTGGTAGACGGTCACTGTTCTTCCCCTAAATCTATTAACAGTGGTGTCCCAGGGTTCTGTCCTATCTCCCACTCTTTTCTGTTGTTCATTGATGATCTTCTTTCCAAAACGAACTGTCCTATCCATTCCTACGCCGATGATTCCACTCTGCATTATTCAACTTCTTTTAATAGAAGACCCACCTTCAGGAACTTAACGACTCAAGGCTGGAGACTGCAGAACGCTTAGCCTCAGACCTTACTATTATTTCCAATTGGGGCAAGAAGAACCTGGTGTCCTTCAACGCCTCAAAACACAGTTTCTCCACCTATCCACTCGACACAATCTTCCAAACAACTATCCCTATTCTTTGACAACACCCAGCTATCACCTTCCTCAACACTAAACATTCTCGGTCTATCCTTAACTCAAAATCTCAACTGGAAACTTCATATCTCATCTCTTACTAAATCAGCTTCCTCGAGGCTGGGCGTTCTGTACCGTCTCCGCCAGTTCTTCTCCCCTGCACAGTTGCTGTCCATATACAGGGGCCTTGTCCGCCCTCGTATGGAGTATGCATCTCATGTGTGGGGGGGCTCCACTCACACAGCTCTTCTGGACAGAGTGGAGGCTAAGGCTCTTCGTCTCATCAGCTCTCCTCCTCATACTGATAGTCTTCTACCTCTTAAATTCCGCCGCAATGTTGCCTCTCTTTCTATCTTCTATCGATATTTCCACGCTGACTGCTCTTCTGAACTTGCTAACTGCATGCCTCCCCCCCTCCCGCGGCCCCGCTGCACTCGACTTTCTACTCATGCTCATCCCTATACTGTCCAAACCCCTTATGCAAGAGTTAACCAGCATCTTCACTCTTTCATCCCTCACGCTGGTAAACTCTGGAACACTCTTCCTTCATCTGTATTTCCTCCTGCCTACGACTTAAACTCTTTCAAGAGGAGGGTATCAGGGTATCTCCCAACCCTTACACCCAGAGAATACCTACTTGACTTGTGATTTCTATATTAATTTATCACATATCACACACACACGAAATACAAAAATCTTAGTGCATTGCAGGGGATCATGGCAACACATGTGGGACTATTCAAGGAATATTTTTTTTATAAAAAAATATTGATATAGAATATTTACTTTGCAGTTGCTACTCTGTCAATATTGCATGTTCAAAGGGGAATATGTGGAAAGTAATGTACCAAATGTCATTGATCTAGATGCATATTTCACGAAGTAACACTCATCCAAAGTGTTGTGTAAATGGCACAACATTTCCACTGACAAATATGGTGTTAGATTCCCACATATTCCTTGAAATCTTCACAAGTGGTACTGTTGTCTGTTCATGGACATCATTGCTATTAGAAAATATGACATTGAGTCTATTTTTATATATAATCTGATGAAATACGGATGAAAAACGGTGACGCTATAAGAAAAAATTTTCACGAGCAAAAAAAAAAAAAATCTTTCACGTCCTGTAATTACCAAACTTATCAGCTTTGAAAGTGCTACCCAAACTTTTTTGGAGTGTTTTGATATGTACTCAATAAAAATGGAAAGTATTTCTCTAAAAGAGAGATGAACACGAATCACCCCTGGAGCCTGTAGTACCAAGGGACTCTGCCCACGACTGTTTGGCGTATGAGAGGTTGTTCTCTACTTCACAAATACGCCTTGGTTATTTTTCTTTTTCAGGAGCAGGCGATCAATGTTTAGTTTATTAATAAGCGAGATAGCCAACCCATATATTCACTGTCGTGTTTAACGTTGTCCAGCATCCACTGTTACAATAACCAGTGCTGTACAATATATAAGGAACAATAAAGGAGTACAACAGTAGCTCATGGCACTACCTAAAAACTTTATGAGAGCCATCTTTTGAAAAAAAGTCTCTCTCTCTCTCTCTCTCTCTCTCTCTCTCTCTCTCTCTCTCTCTCTCTCTCTCTCTCTCTCTCTCTCTCAAAATCGCGTCAAATCTCAAATTCTCACAGCAATGCATCGATGCAGCAAATAAAGCGAACAGAATGCTGGGCTTCTTATTAAAAAATAAAGATGTAGTGCTTCCACTTTACAATAGTTTAGTCAGACCACACTTGAAATACTCGGTACAGTTTTTGGCTCCACAACATGCAAAAGATATTGCTAAATTAGGTGTTGAACGTCGGGCAACAAAAATGATCCCTTCCTTGCGCAACAAACCTTACGACAAAAGGCTCTCATTTCTTAACATGTTCTCTCTTGAGGAACGTCGCCTCCGAGGAAAACTGATGGAATGTTTTAAAATACTCATTGGCTTTACGAATGTGGACAAATCAAAATTGTTAATGATCGATGGCACTTTGCGAACGCGAAATAATGGCACAAAACTTAAATGTAAAAAAGGAAATTCAGACCACCATTTTTTTCTTCACCAACGTTGTAGAGCGAAAATGGAATAAGCTCCCGCCTTCAGTGGTGCAGTGCAACACGACGGACTCCCTCAAAAACAAGCTTGACCGACGCTTCCTTCAATTCGAGGAGTTCTGTCCCCCCAAAATTGCCAGTGATCGCCAGCTTATTTAACTAAAACAGACTCAAGGCCTATTGAAGCTATGAGGACTCGCAAACCTTAAAATCTCTCACGTAATAAATCATGATGCACTGTGCCTGTAGTCTACAAGACATTGATCCCAGGTGTTTATGCTAACATTTTTCAGGTGAGGTGGTGAGAAGCACTCTACCATTCAGTTATTACAAGCTAAATGCTCGATAAGCAAACATTTTAATAGACCCACTTTTCTGTACCAAATTATGCTTTCCAGATAATCTGGCATTTTTTTCGAGGGCCAGAACTCCTCTAATTTAATTTTTACTAAAGTAGAAATGAAAAGATTTGGAGCTATTAATGTATAATCACTTAGGTTTAAGGAGAGACCACCAAGTCTGGCCCATGGGGTCTGTGTGGTATGAATTTCTATGTAACTCTCTCTCTCTCTCTCTCTCTCTCTCTCTCTCTCTCTCTCTCTCTCTCTCTCACACACACACACACACACACACGCGCACACACACACACACACACACACACACACACGCACACACACATATTTACTGCAGCCCTATTGCCCTATCTCGGTGCTTTTACTAATCCCACAACTGTATATTTTTCCTCTACAATATTTTACCGTGGGATACGATGTGTACGTGTGTGTGTGTGTGTGTGTGTGTGTGTGTGTGAGAGAGAGAGAGAGAGAGAGAGAGAGTAATTTTGAAATGCTGCAGAAAATAAAATAAAATATCGTCTTAAATGGGTATAATCAAAGGTTACTTCGCTATAAACAGCACTGACTAATAGCCTACTCCTGAAACATTCTCTCTCTCTCTCTCTCTCTCTCTCTCACACACACACACACACACACATATACACATTTCACCTTCCATGCCATTACGCTATGCTCTGTCTACTTGTAGCCTGCAGGTGGACCTCGCCACACTACAAGTTTAACTTTTATGCTCTATAGCACACTCACGCCGCGTATTACAGACTTGCTTTCTTCATCATTGGGTAGTAGAAAGACAGCAGATTATGACTGTCTAAAAACAACTCGTATTTACTAAAAGAAACAAAATAAATAGTGCGAGTTGAGGTCAGAAACGGGGTTATTAATGTTTATATAATTTTTCTTCCATGACAATTTTTGCATACCATTATTAAACTACTGTAAAAACAAAGTGTCAACTGATAAATAAAATTCTCCTGAAGACGGTGGTGTCAACAGATTACCGACACGTTAGACATGAAGGGAGGCAGGCTAGCTATTATACACAGTTGTAGGCGATGGACGAGTGTTTCGTGGCGTAAAGCACAGATAGCCTAATATTACAATGTGTTATTAACGTAAAAAAACTTGCTTACCTCCCTTCCTTTCTAACGCATCGATAATCTATTGGCACCATCGTCTTCAGGAGAATTTTCTTCATCAGATGACATTGCTCGTTTCTACAATAGCTTAATAATTGTATGCAAAAATCAGCATGGAGGAAAAAAATTTATAAACATTAATAACCCGCCTCTGAATTCAACTACCATTATTTCTTTTTCTTTAAGTAAATATGAGTTGTTTTTAGCGAGTCATAATCTGCTGTCTTTCTGCTATCCAATGATGAAGAAAGCAAGTATGTATTTCGCGACGCGAGTGTGCTATAGACCATAGAAGTAATGTGTGTGTGTGTGTGTGTGTGTGTGAGAGAGAGAGAGAGAGAGAGAGAGAGAGAGAGAGAGAGAGAGAGAGAGAGAGAGAGAGAGAGAATAAAAATGTGTGTGTGCGTAAATGTGCATGTCTTTATGTCTGCATGTGTGTGTGTGTGTGTGTGACAAGTCTTCCCCACCAACAGGTATAGCGAAATTCGTTTCCCCGGTGCCTCGCTGGACCTCGGTGGGTACAGGCGGCTGCTGGAGGGACTGGGGGCAGCGGGCGTGAAGGTGAGAGGGTTAGTTGAAGTGTCAGACACCGCCATCACTGAGGCCGAAAGGAAGGAGCTGGACACCCTCGCTAAGTCCTTGCTGGGGTGTTTGTTTGTAAGGTATGTGTGTGTGTGTGTGTGTGTGTGTGTGTTATATTTGGACCATTTGTTTCCTCACTGTTTGTTTGTTTGTTTCCAATGTACGTTTGTTTCCTACACTTGCTAACTTGTCTACTTTTTTTTTGTCTATTTCTATTCTGGTCTTCATCTTTTACGTTTGTTTGTTTTTCCTTCTTGTCTTTTCTTCCTATATTTGTCTTTTAATTCCTCAGTTTATTTCTCATCTTTATGGCGGTTTTATTTTTTGCTTCATTTTGTTTGTTTTCTCGCCTTTTTATCTCCTTCTCCTCCTCCTCCTCCTCCTCGTCATCATCATCATCATCCTTCTTCTCCTTGCCCTTCTTCTTCTCCACCCTTCCTCCTCCTCCTCGTCATCATCATCATCATCCTTCTTCTCCTTGCCCTTCTTCTTCTTCACCTCCTCCTCCTCCTCCTCCTCCTCCTCCTCCTCCTCCTCCTCCTCGTCATCATCATCATCATCCTTCTTCTCCTTGTCCTTCTTCTTCACCTCCTCCTCCTCCTCCTCCTCCTCCTCCTCGTCATCATCATCATCATCCTTCTTCTCCTTGTCCTTCTTCTTCTTCACCTCCTCCTCCTCCTCCTCCTCCTCCTCCTCGTCATCATCATCATCCTTCTTCTCCTTGCCCTTCTTCTTCTTCACCTCCTCCTCCTCCTCCTCGTCATCATCATCATCCTTCTTCTCCTTGCCCTTCTTCTTCTTCACCTCCTCATCCTCCTCCTCCTTCTCCGGGATTCTTCCGAGAATCAACGCCTTCACAGGCTTCCACAGAAAGGCGTCGAACATCAACAACAGATTGAAGCACCTCTGCCAGAACGAGGAAGTTTCGTTCGCAAGTCAGTGGGATCATTTCTATGATATCCCCGACCTTTTCCGTCCTGACGGTCTTCACCTCAATGCGATTGGCTCAGCACGGCTTGGTAGGTTGCTGAACGAAGAGGTACTTTTGTACTCAAAAAACTCCGAGCGCGGGAGGGGCACCAAAGTATCGTAAACAACCAACCAGTAGGGACCGCTCATTACACACCAAGGCCCCCAACAGTGAACACAAGCAGACACCAGACTACTGTGCCGCGAAGCGTTGAAGTCAAGAAGGACATTTCTGTCCTATACACCAACGCGCGGAGCTTAATACCCAAACGGGATGAGTTACTTGCCTATGTTGACGTAGAAAGTCCGGACGTGATTGCCATCACCGAAACGTGGGCCACCTCTGACCACCTAATGACCGAATTCTCAATTCCGGGAGACGAGAGCTTCTACAAAAACAGACTTCACAAGAAAGGAGGAGGTGTCATCTGTTACGTCAAGAACAAATACCCTGCCGTGGAAATAACCAAAGAAGACTCAGAGAAATATGACACTGTATATGTTGAACTGGAGACTAGCAAGCACAACAAAATAACGATTGGAACCGTTTACAGACCTCCAAAGCAACAAGCAGCGGACGACGAAGCGCTGTACGAGGAAATTCACACCATAACACAAAACAAACAGTCAGTCATTATCGGGGACTTTAACTGTTCCAACATTGACTGGACCACGATGATTGGAGATCGGGAGGGTAACAGATTGCTCGAAATGTTAGAGGACAATTTTCTTACTCAGATTGTTACCCAACCGACGAGGGAAAATAACTTATTAGACCTAGTACTCGTGAGTGATTCAGATCTCACACGTGAATGTCAAGTCGGCGAAAAACTGGATGGTTGCGACCATCACCTAATTCGCCTAAAAATCAGAACTGACCATGAACTCACCGAAAACATGTCCAAGATTCCAGACTACAAAAAAGCCAATTTTAACTTCGCTCGTGAGCTGCTAACCCAGACAACTTGGGAACCCATGAACCTCACTCCGGTGGACGGCGCGTGGAACGGCTTTAAGAACAAACTCCTGGAGGTAGAGAGAACGACTGTTCCCATGAAGACAAGGAGAACAAATAATGCCACAAGCACACCATGGATGACTACCCAAGTTCGACGGGCGATTAATTTGAAGAAGAGAAAATACAACTTGCTAAAGGAAAACAGCACTGACGAGGCACGCGAACAGTACCATCAAAGCCTCAGAGCTTGCAGAACACTCATTCGCCAGAGTAAACGTGACTATGAAAAGCAAATTGCACGCGAAGCCAAGTCCAACCCGAAAAGTTCTTCACGTATATAAGAACCAAAAGAAGACAAAAAGCAATATCGGTCCCCTAAAAGATGAAAGTGACGTACTAACACAGGACAGTAGACAAATGGTCGAAATCCTAAACAGGAACTTCGCGTCTGTGTTCACGGTCGAGAATACCCAGTCCGTACCCGAGAGCCCTTCCCCACCGATGGGAATCACTCCCCTAGAAATTGGTACAATCGACGAACGGGATGTGAAAAAGTACCTAGACAAACTCGAGACAAACAAGTCTACCGGACCCGACGACTTGTCACCCAGGCTGCTCAAGGAACTCAAGCAGCAAATCCTCAAGCCACTCACCGCCATCTACAATCTGTCACTACAACAAAACAAAGTCCCGAAAGACTGGAAACAAGCGAACGTAACACCGATCTACAAAAAAGGAGACAAAAGTGTGGCCCTAAACTACAGACCAATCAGCTTGACCTCAGTGGCGGGAAAAATCCTCGAGAAGATCATCAGAGACAAACTCGTTAGGTTCCTTGAAGACAACAACATCATTTCCGATGCTCAGCACGGTTTCAGGAACAAGCGCTCATGCTTAACCAATTTATTGGACTTCTTCCAAGGTATCTATGAAAACTGGGATAATCATATCCCCAGTGATGTTATATATCTAGACTTTCAGAAAGCCTTTGACAA
>NC_066526.1:11444982-11489982 GCF_024679095.1 Eriocheir sinensis
AAGACATATTAGACACACCCATAGGAAAAATCAGGTAGCCGAACAGACTGATGGACATTAGCAAGCATGTTCACAGACAGCATAAGCAGACAGGTGCGTAAATAGAGAGATGCAGAAGTTGACAGGTGCATAAGTAGACAGGCGCATAAGTAGACAGGTTGACAGACACACAAGAGCACGAGCATGTACACTTAGACTGGAAAGAACAGACATTAAAGTGAACTCTCAGACAGAAAAAGAGAACCCCAGACAGGCTCACAGACGCCGGTACAGGTTCCTGGCAAACTCGTTTCACCTGTTGTAGGTGCGCGAGGAGCGGAACGAACCACCAAAGGCCGCCGGGCCAACGCTGACACACACACAAGCTATCAAACAAACAAACACGCTAATAGACAGAGACCCAACGAGACAGATGGACAGAGACAGACACACAAGCGGGGCACGCAACACACGCCCGCGTCCCTGCACCGCCCACCTGACGTGTTGCACCCTGCAGTAAAAACGTCCCCGCCCCGCCGTGATTGGTTTCGTTAGGCCCGTGAACCGCGGCCCGGCGGTGCCTCGCCTGTTAGGGAGGCATTGTGTGCCGCGTCTGGTAATGGCGACGAGGCGCCCCACACGGCAACAGCCGCACGCCGCCGCCGCCGCGGCCCCGCCACGCAGGCCGCGTCGCCTCGGTTGGAGGACACGACTTGCCCACAAAGACCACAAGGGTCCAGGGACGAGAATCATCCCTCGCCAGAAAGTCTTGAGGCGACCCGGGGCGTCTGCCTCGTCATTGTTGTCTCAGGGCGGGGCGCCAGCCGGTCCCCCCGGGGGGCGGGAGGCTGGTCGTCGGGGCCACACGCCAGACCGCCCCGTCACCACCCACACACCCACGCTGCTCTGCGGCGGTGAAGGAAGACGCGGTGCCCCAGAGACACTTAGCGTAGTATTGACAGCCAGGCGCGCTGACAGGAAGGGGGCGTGGCAAACGGCGGCGGCGGCGGCGGCGGCGGCGACGGCGGCGGCGGGACAGCAGAGCTCGCCAGACAACGGCGGGGGTTTGGGGGGTCAGGGGGAGGTGGGGGGGAGGAGCCACGTGGAGAGTCACCGGCGAGGCATCCGTGGCAGCAGGGTGGGGCGGGGCGGTGTTATCCCGGCGTTATCGCGGCCCCGTCACCTGGCGCCGTGACGAGGCAGGGCTGGACGCGGCACGGGACGGCTCCAGGCTGCTGCTGCCGCCTCGCTGTGGTCTGGCCGACCTTTTTTTATTTTATTTATGTGGCGGCCGCCGACGAGGCTTAAGAAAAGGTGAAGCATCAGGCCAACCCGTAGACGCCGCTCCTCAGGAAAATAACGCGATCCAAGGATTTTGTCCTTTGAGTATCTCCATGTTGAACTTCAGGGCCGTATCAAGACTGTTATTAAATCACTAGAAAATATAGACTGTGGATGAAAAAATGCTGATATTGACAAAGGAACCGAAACCTTATAGGCCAAGAGAAATACAAAGATCTTTAAACCGTGTAACGACCCTGCATCATAAAGTACCTTTCAATTTCTGTTACTGCGGGGCCGACGGGAAGCCCAGGAAGGTCACGCTAAGGGGCTCACCACGGGGAGGGGAGGAAAAGGTAGGGAAAGGAAGGGAAAGATGGGGAAGGGAAGGGAAAGGTAAGGAAGGATAGGTACGCGAGGGAAGGGAAAGGAGGGAAACGGAAGGGAGAAGATGGAGAAGAAGGGGAAGGTAGGGAAGAGAAAGGAAAGGTGGGGAAAGAAAGGGAAAGGTAGGGAAGAGAAAGGAAGGCAAGGGTGGGGAAAGGTAGGAAAAAGAAAAGTGGAGAAAAAAAAAGAAAAGTGAAGAAGGGAAGGGGAAGGTGAGGAAGGGAAAGGGAAGGGTGAGGAAGGGAAGGGAAGAAACAGCAAAGGTGGAGAAAGGAAGGGAAGGAAGACCACTCGATCGACAGAGTGCAAAGTGAGTTACCGACTGAAGCCTTCCTCACTCTTTCTTCCCTCCTCCTCCTCCTCCTCTTGCTCCTCCTCCTCCTCCTCCTCCTCCTCCTCCTCTTGCTCCTCCTCCTCCTCCTCCTCCTATTCCGTGCGATCGTCGTAAACATTTCACTTTAGGGAGAACCAACGGAAATTACGTCATGTCACACTATCGTCAGTCTTACCCGTGTTTAGAGAGAGAGAGAGAGGGGGGGGGGGGGGGGACGGAGGACAGAGAGGTGAATAGACTTAAATATAGACACACTTATATGTAATAGATTAAAGTATATATTTGGACAACAACTTATTACATGGATACCAAACGACAGACAGACCTTTCCCTTCCTTCCCCACCCTTGCCTTCCTTTCTCTTCCCTTTCTTTCCCCACCTTTCCTTTCTCTTCTCTACCTTTCCCTTCCTTTCATCTTCTCCCTTCCTTTCCCCACCCTTGCCTTCCTTTCTCTTCCCTTTCTTTCCCCACCTTTCCTTTCTCTTTTCTACCTTTCCCTTCCTCTTCATCTTTTCCCTTCCTTTCCCCACCCTTGCCTTCCTTTCTCTTCCCTTTCTTTCCCCACCTTTCCTTTCTCTTCCCTACCTTTCCCTTCCTCTTCATCTTTTCCCTTCCTTCCCCACCCTTGCCTTCCTTTCTCTTCCCTTTCTTTCCCCACCTTTCCTTTCTCTTCCCTACCTTTCCCTTCCTTTTCATCTTTTCCCTTCCGTTTCCCTCCGTTCCCTTCCCTCACGTACCTATCCTTCCTTAGCTTTCCATTCTCTTCCCTACCTTTCCCTACCTTTCCCTACCTTTACCTTCCCTCCCCGGTGAATTAAACTGAAAGATAGGCAAACAACAGCCAGAGAAAGACATTAGCAGTTAACAGAATTACAACTCGAGACGAAAAGATATCAACTGAGGGCTACATAGACACACAACAGCCAGGCAGACATACTAAGCCACAAATTAACAGACAAGCAACAAGGTACGAAAGATCAATTGATATAAACTGAGAGCTGGACAAGTAACAGACAGACAGACTAACACATGAATTATCAGACACTTACAGGAAGGGACAAAAAGTTAAAGCCATATAATCTAACAGCTAGACAAAGAGCAGACAGACAGACGAAGACATACGTGAACAGACTCTGACCTAAAGGTACGGACGAAATGGTCAACTAACATATATATACTGCTAGACACACAAGAAACATACAGACGGATGAACGAACAGACATTAGTATATGGGACGAGACAGTTAGTTATGTAAGGAAGTCGACCTGGCCGTAGCTACTCTTAAAGATTGCTGTGGTAGCTTGGGCCTAAAGAAGAAAGGAAGGAGGAGGAGGAGGAAGATGCGGAAGAAAGGGATGAGGAAGAGGAGGAGGAAGAAGAGGAGGATGCGGAAGAAAGGGATGATGAAGAGGAGGATGCGGAAGAAAGGGATGAGGAAGAGGAGGATGCGGAAGAAAGGGATGATGAAGAGGAGGACGAGGAAGAAGAGGAGGATGCGGAAGAAAGGGATGAGGAAGAGGAGGATGCGGAAGAAAGGGATGAGGAAGAGGAGGATGCGGAAGAAAGGGATGATGAAGAGGAGGACGAGGAAGAAGAGGAGGATGCGGAAGAAAGAGATGATGAAGAGGAGGAGGAGGAGGAATAAGAGGAGGAATACCATATCTCCCTAGGGTGAAGACTGATACCGCTGGATTGAAAGCGAGAGAGAAACTGGAAAAGAAACAGAAGAAACAGCAGTACCGTCATATCTTGTATCAGGGCATTCCAAGATGACGGAGGTAGCTTGAGGGGAAGGAACACAGTGAGAAAGAACCACTACACCATTTCAACGACAGGAGAAGCAAATTACGAGCTTTCTAAAGGAGGAAACGTTCAATACAAGGAGATTAGGAGGAGGAAGAGGAAGTAGGGAGAGGAAAAGAAAGACAGAGGTGGAAAAGAAGGATAGGGAAGGAACACAGTAAGAAAACACACACTTAAACGAGAGAGGAAGCAAATTACAAGCTTTCAGAGGTGGGAAGCGTTCAATATAAGAAGTTGGGAAGGAAGGAGAGCAAAGGGAAGACGGGGAGGAGGAAAAAGAAGCATAGGGAAAGAACACATTGAAGAAAACACACACTTGAACGAGAGAGAAAGCAAATTACAAGCTTTCAGAGGTGGGAAGCGTTCAATATAAGGAGATTAGGAGGAAGGGGAAGTGAGGAGAGGAAAGGGGAGACGGGGAGGAGGAAAAAGAAGCATAGGGAAAGAAGACACTGAAGAAAACACACACTTAAACGAGAGAGGAAGCAAATTACAAGCTTTCAGAGGTGGGAAGCGTTCAATATAAGAAGTTAGGGAGGAAGGGGAAGGAAGGAGAGGAAAAGGGAGACGGGGAGGAGGAAAAAGAAGCATAGGGAAAGAACACATTGAAGAAAACACACACTTAAACGAGAGAGGGAGCAAATTACTAGCTTTCAAAGGGAGGAAGCATTCAATATAAGGAGATTAGGAGGAAGGGGAAGTGAGGAGAAGAAAGGATAGACAAAGAGGGGAAGAAGAATCGTAGGAAGTCTTCAACAACTTTCAGAGGGGATAAGGAAGGTACTGTGAAGGAGGAGGAGGGGGAGGAGGAGGAGGAAGGAGTACAAATCATTTTTAAGAGGGGGAGGAAGGTAATGGGATGGGAAATGGGGCACGTGGGGAAAGATAAAGAATGTAACGTAAAGGAGAAGAGGGCGGGATCGTTAGGGGAAGGGAGGCTCAGGAGGGAAAGAAAAGGTGAGGGGAAAGAAAGGGAGAGTAACATTATTTCTGAGGTAAGGGGAAGGGGAACCAGGTGAAGGGAAAGGGAAGGGAGAGTAACCTTATTTCTTCTGTAAGGGAAAGGGAACCAGGTGAAGGGAAAGGAAAGGGAAAGTTACATTATTTCTACGGGAAAGGGAAAGGAAAGGGAAAGTTACATTATTTCTACGGGAAAGGGAAAGGGAACCAGGTGAAGGGAAAGGGAAGGGAAAGTTACATTATTTCTACGGGAAAGGGAAAGGGAACCAGGTGAAGGGAAAGGGAAGGGAAAGTTACATTATTTCTACGGGAAAGGGAAAGGGAACCAGGTGAGGGAAAGGGAAGGGAAAGTTACATTATTTCTACGGGAAAGGGAAAGGGAACCAGGTGAGGGAAAGGGAAGGGAAAGTTACATTATTTCTACGGGAAAGGGAAAGGGAACCAGGTGAAAGGAAAGGGAAGGGAAAGTTACATTATTTCTACGGGACGGGGAAAGGGGAAGGAAGGGAGAGGGAGAGTGACATTATTTCTACGGGAAAGGGAAAGGGGAAGGAAGGGAGATGGAGAGTGACATTATTTCTACGGGACGGGGAAAGGGGAAGGAAGGGAGAGGGAGAGTGACATTATTTCTACGGGACGGGGAAAGGGGAAGGAAGGGAGAGGGAGAGTGACATTATTTCTACGGGACGGGGAAAGGGGAAGGAAGGAGAGGAGAGTGACATTATTTCTACGGGACGGGAAAGGGAAGGAAGGAGAGGGAGAGTGACATTATTTCTACGGGACGGGAAAGGGAAGGAAGGGAGAGGAGAGTGACATTATTTCTACGGGACGGGAAAGGGGAAGGAAGGAGAGGAGTGACATTATTTCTACGGGACGGGAAAGGGGAAGGAAGGGAGAGGGAGAGTGACATTATTTCTACGGGACGGGGAAAGGGGAAAGAAGGGAGAGTGACATTATTTCTACGGGACGGGAAAAGGGGAAGGAAGGGAGAGGGAGAGTAACATTATTTCTACGGGACGGGGAAAGGGGAAGGAAGGGAGAGGGAGAGTAACATTATTTCTACGGGACGGGGAAAGGGGAAGGAAGGGAGAGGGAGAGTGACATTATTTCTACGGGACGGGGAAAGGGGAAGGAAGGGAGAGGGAGAGTGACATTATTTCTACGGGACGGGGAAAGGGGAAGGAAGGGAGAGGGAGAGTGACATTATTTCTACGGGAAAGGGAAAGGGAAGGGAAAAGAAAGGGAGAGTAACATTATTCCTAAGGTAATGGAAAAGGAACTAGGTGAAGGGAAGGAGAGGAAGAGTAAAATCAATTCAAAGATAAAGCGAAGGGTAGTAACACCAGGTGAAGGGAAGCACTGAAAGGAAGGGAAGGGAACGTAACATCAATTCTAAGGTAAGGGAAGGTAAGATAAGGGAAAGGGAGACAATGAAGGGAACAAATGGCAGTATAACATAACTTCTAAGGTAAGGGACGGTAGGAACAGGCTATAAAGGGAAAGGAAAGGAACGTAACATCAATTCTAAGGTAAGGGAAGGTAAGATAAGGGAAAGGGAGAATGAAGGGAATAAATGGCAGTATAACATCAAATCTAAGGTAAGGGACGGTAGGAACAGGCTATTAAGGGAAAGGAAAGGAACGTAACATCATTTTCAAGGTTTTCAAGAGGCTAAGAACAGGTAAACGGAAGCGCTATAGAGAAGGAAAGGGAGGAGTAACATTGATTTCAAGATATAAGAGAAAGTACCGTAACGCAAGGGGAAACAAAGAGGGAGAAAGCAACATCACATAGGGAATAGGAATCGTATACTAAAGGGAGTGAATATTCCTTTAAAGTCTTCACAGGGGGAGTACAACAGAGTAACGTGGTGAGGGGCACCAGAGAGGGGCTTGAGGCACAGCCGGAATGCCCCCTCCCGTGTGCCCCACTCCGCCGGGCGCGTCGGGCACCTTGCGGGGTATAAATAGCTGCTCCTGTCTCGTTATCCGTCAGCCAACCCTGCCAACTCGGTCCTGTGGGTGGAGGGGTCGTTGGTCGCAGGGGGCAGGGGTGGTGGTGGTAGTAGCAGTAGTAGTAGTAGTAGTAGCAGTAGTAGTAATCTGTCTATATCTATATCTTTATCTATCCATCTATCTATTTATTCTCTCCCTTTTATAACGACCTCTTCACGGTTTATGACGTAACCAAATCACTGGACGTAGTCTATCTTGATTTCCAGAAAGCGTTTGATAAAGTCCCACATCATAAATTACTTTACAAATTAAAGCAAATAGGTATTGACGGTCAAGTACACCAGTGGATCGCGAATTGGTTGAGCAACAGACAACAAAGAGTGGTGGTTGACGGATTTAACTCAGAGTGGGCGCCGGTCACTATTGGCGTCCCTCAGGGCTCGGTTCTTGGCCCAGTGCTCTTCATTATTTACATCAACGATGTGGATGTCGGACTCAATAATCGCATTAGTAAATTTGCAGACGACACAAAGATAGGTAACTCGGTTCTCACTGACGTAGACAGGCAAAGCCTCCAAGAGGATTTGCACAAAATTTCAGCTTGGTCTGATAGATGGGAGATGCCCTTTAACGTAGACAAGTGCCAGGTCCTTCAAGTTGGAACAAGGAATAAGAAGTTCGATTACGAAATGCGCGGCGTTAAACTCAAAAGCGTTCAATGTGTTAAGGACTTGGGGGTCAAAATCGCGTCAAACCTCAAATTCTCAAAGCAATGCATCGATGCAACAAATAAAGCGAACAGAATGTTGGGCTTCATTAAAAGAAACTTTGTATTCAAGAATAAAGATGTAATACTTCCACTCTACAATAGTTTAGTCAGACCCCACTTGGAATATGCGGTACAGTTTTGGTCTCCCCACCATGCAAAGGACATTGCTAAATTAGAAGGTGTTCAGCGTCGAGCAACAAAAATGATCCCTTCCTTGCGCAACAAATCTTACGAAGAAAGGCTTTCCACCCTTAACATGTTCTCCCTTGAGAAACGTCGCCTCCGAGGAAAACTGATCGAATGTTTTAAAATACTTAATGGTTTCACGAATGTAGACCGATCAACATTGTTTATGATCGATAACACTTTGCGTACGAGGAACAATGGCGTAGTTGAAATGCATCGTTTTGGAGCCTTCTGATTAATGTAGAATCACTTAGGTTTAAGGACAGACCACCTAGTCTGGACCATGGGGTCTGTGTGGTCTGACTTTCTATGTAAATCTATGTAAATCTCTCTCTCTCTCTCTCTCTCTCTCTCTCTCTCTCTCTCTCTCTCTCTCTCTCTCTCTCTCTCTCTCTCTCTCTCTCTCAACACAAAACCAGTTCCGAAGGACAAAAAACTAATGATAATGAATATATACACCTGTTATCAGACACAAGGTACGAAAACACGCATATCCTTATAATAACAGACAATGGCAGCAATATAAGATCCTCAGAATAGACGGAAGGAAATAATGACAACAGCACTTAACACCCCATATCCTCGTGTCCTCAGGTGGGGCGGGAGACCATCAACAGCAGCGACGACCCCATCCTCAAGCAGGACATGCCGGCGGCGCTGCACCGCGTGGAGAGCGCCGCCAAGCTGCTGGAGGAGGCGTCGTCCCTGCTCAAGGCCGACCCCTACTCCCAGCCGGCCAGGTGCGATATTGGTGTTGTTATTGGCATTAGTATTGGTATTGGTATTGGTATTAGTATTGGTATTTGTAGTAGTATTGGTATTAGCTATTAGTATTGGTATTGGTATTAGTATTGGTATTGGTATTAGTATTGGTTTTGGTATTAGCATTGGTATTAGTATTGGTATTAATATTAGTATTAGTATTGGTATTAGTATTAGTATTGGTCTTCTTCCTCTTCTCCTTTTCCCTCCTCCTTTTTCTTCTTCTTCTTCTTTTTCTTCTTCTTCTTCTTATTATTATTATTCTTATTATTCTTATTATTCTTATTCTTATTCTTATTCTTATTATTACTATTATTATTATTATTATTATTATTATTATTATTATTATTATTATTATTATTATTATTATTATTATTATTATTATTGTTATTATTATTATTATTATTGCAGCTCATGGAAGGGCATCAAGGAAAATAAAATTACACAGTCAAAGAGTCTCTCTAATGAACAGATCTGGACATGAAAATTGAAAGGGACAGTGACAGTAAAGTGAGGAGAAAATTAAAGGTGTGAGGGGACAAAAACAATACAGGTAGATAGACAGACAGATGAATACCGATACAGAACCAGTAAAGAAACCATACACACACACAAACACACACACACACTTGTTTGTTAATTGATAGTAAAAGCATACATCCATTTTATTTTATTTGTCATTTCCATCAGGACAGACATTCATGTATAAGCTGTTCTGTTTCCTTATCCATTGTTTGCTTTCATCTGAGGCCTTAATAATAAGAAGGACTCAAACAAACCATCCCTGTGTTGTCCAGTGCTGTGAGTCATAAGCTACTTTCCTCATTTCAGAAAGAAGCTGATTGAGGGAGCGCGAGGCATCCTGCAGGGGACGTCCGCCCTGCTGCTGTGCTTTGATGAGTCTGAAGTGAGGAAGATCATCCGCGAGTGCAAGAAGGTTTTGGACTACCTCGCTGTGGCTGAGGTTATAGAGACCATGGAGGACCTGGTGCAGTTTGTCAAAGACCTGTCCCCCTGCCTGACAAGGGTGAGCTGACCGTGATGGGTTTTGGTGTGTCATTCATAAAATTAAGCACTGTGAGCTTAGTGTTTGTTAAGTACTAGAATGTTTTAATGTTTTTCCAGTCATTAAATGTTCTAAGATTTATTAAATAATCTTAACTGTCATACACTTCTCCACCTTGTCTTGTGTTCAGCTAATGGAGATGTGATGATGATATAGTTTACTCCATTTCCATAATTTACATAAATACAACAGTGTCTAAGGTTCTTGTGCACAATTTTAAAATTATTTCTGAATAACATATCCTTTAACATTCTATGAAAAAGCTGCATTAGTGGTCACATGACGACATTGATGGCCTACATGAAGGGCTCCACTGACGCCTGTGAACCCATCCTCCTCAGGTGTCCCGGGACGTGGACGCCCGCCAGCAGGAGCTGACCCACCAGGTGCACCGAGAGATCCTGATGCGCTGCCTGGAGGGGGTCAAGACTCTCTCCCCCATCCTCATCTGCTCCATGAAAATATTCATTCAGATTTTCCATCAAGGAGGGAAAGGAATTGCAGAAGCTGCCGAAAACAGGAACTATTTGACAGGTGCGTGTGTTTGAGTGTGTTTGTGTGTGTGTGTGATTAATTGATTTTAAATGCACAAAATCTATGTTCATGTTGACACAGCACAATAATGATCTGTCTGCAGGAAGGATGACGGACGAGATCAATGAGATCATCCGTGTGCTGCAGCTCACCACCTACGACGAGGAGGAATGGGACGCTGACAACCTCACCGTCATGAAGAAGGCGCTCAATGCCATCGATGGCAAGGCTCAGGCTGCCCATGACTGGCTCCAGGTGACCCAATCTGCTTCATGTTGACCTGTTTATATATGCCTTGGTGAACAGTGATCTTTGTCGGTTATCACGTCACACACGGCCTGTTTCTAAGTAGCTAATAAAGGAATGTTGTCCCAGGACCCCACAGCCCTCCGAGGCGGCATTGGAGAGAAGTCCCTGCGGCAGATCCTGGCCCAGGCGGACAGGGTGGCCGACAGGTCGCTGCCCCCAGACCGTGAGGCCATCAGGAAGCTCTCTGGGGACATCTCCTCCATGACAGACGCCTTGTGTGAGCTGCGGCAGGACGGGAAGGGAACCACACCACAGGTAAGACAGTTGGGGACACAGTGTGTTTTTGTCACCATAAAGTTCAGTTTGTTATGTCTGATTATCTCTATTTGTTTTTACATATTTTAAAGTTATTTTTTTACCAGTAAGGATTGATTGTTTTCAAGACTTAAGTTTGAATGAAATTTGCAAGACTTCCTCACTCCCTGGAGTTCAACATGATCACTAACACTGTCTGTCACCGTGCACCAGGGCCAGAGCCTCGCCCGCAGCATCGGGGAGAAGCTCAATGAGCTGAGTGGAGCCATCTCTCGTGCCGTGAACAATGTGGAGCGCAGTGGCGTGCAGCAGCCGGCACACACCGTTGCCGGGCGTCTGGAGCAGGCCCAGCGCTGGCTCAACAACCCCTCCATGGACGACAAGGGCTTGGGGCAGCAGGCCATTGGACTCATTGTGGAGGAGGGCAAGAAGGTGGGCCGGGGCCAAGGGTTTCAGAGCTGTAACGAACATTTCTCCTGTTGACTGACTGTAGAGTTATATTTTATGAGCATATTCTAGTGCATATATACTTACAGGTGTTTAATCAGTATATATTTATTTATGTATAATTTTATATCCTAAATATGGTACTTGGAGTCACTTGGTCAGGAAACAAAGCTTATAATTTTTTTTCTTGTTCTCCCAACAGGTTGCCTCTGGGTTGACTGGCCCGGCCAAGACTGGCATCCTGGCTCTCTGTGAGGAGGTGGACAGCCTCTCCCAGCAGCTGTCTGAGATGTGCAGGCGTGGCCAGGGAGACACGCCCCAGGCCCAGGCAGTTGCCAGGTGAGTGGGCGTTGGATGCAGCAAGGATGGAGTATTCGTATTTGGAGTTCGTATTCAAATACTGTATGTGGGTGTATTTTTACTCATTTGCGAATGATTATCATCAGAAATCAAAGTACTCTCACTCATATTTGAATGCAAGGGAAAAGTATTAGTATTTTACAATTAATCTGATGAATAATTCAAAATTTGTTATCAGAAATAACAGCTGCCATTCCTTACAACTCTAGCCTCGTAGCTGGATGTGTATAATATTATAATACACTTCAAAACCTGAAACAATCACTATAGGTCTTGACTTAGAAAATTCATCTATGCTTCTTTACTAATGAGACTTTCTATACAACAAAGTGAGGTCATTCATTGTTGATTTATGCCATAAGTTGCTACCAAGCTTTTTTTTTTAGCAGGTGATGTAGGTCTTTACCCTTGGAGGGAAGCTTGTTATGCCGTGAGAAATAGCCCCCATCAGGTGCATACTTGTAACACATTTCCAATTCTATTCTCCAGAGCACTATCGGCTAAACTGAAGGAGCTGAAAGACAAGATCCAGACGGCCGTGGTGGACCGAGTTGTTGAAGACTTTGTGGACATCACGACGCCCCTCAAGCAGTTCACTGACGCCGCCCTTGCCCCTGAAGGTAAACACTGCAACACTTGGGCTGGACTTTTGTCACTAGAGATAACCACGCTGCCTGAATGTTCCTACTGATTAATCCCAAAAGTTTATTGTGCAGCTTGTCAGCACTATCCCCTTGTTGACAGAAATTATTAATGCTTTTAATATGTCACCACTGTAAGACTACATGTAAGGTTTCATGAGTGAGTGGAAAGAAGGGATAGAAGGATGAGAGGATTGGAGTATGCTCGGATGGAATATATGGCTAGGAGCAAAGGGAGACTTCATTTGCCCTCCTCCCATCAGAGTAGACAGACAGACAGATAGTAATGGCAGCCTTCCATCTTTCTTCCAGGTACCCCAGGCCGTGAACAGAACTTTGAAAACAGGGCCAACAACCTCGCCAACTTCAGCAACCGTGCTGCCAAGACAGCCCTCATGGTGGCCGCTGGAAGCTCTGGTGGCAACAAGAAGCTGACGGAGGCTCTGCTGTCATCTGCAGGACAGGTATACGTTGTCTGTGCTTATTCTCCTCTTTGAAAAACGCAGAGAAGCTTGTCGTGCTGAAGAATGTGGAAGGGTGGCACATGATTTTGACCACGTTATTTAAATTAGTGCAAATATACCAGTATGGTTGAAAATTTTAAGAGTACTCATCATTGTCTATTCCATTAAGTCACTGACACTAAGGGTTAACTTAGATATTATTATAATTTGACATACTAGACATAATATAGTGCATGTAGTAGGAGTATAGGTCACCACTAATCTCTGAGGTACTGTTCAGGTGGAGAGCCTCACGCCCCAACTCGTGGCTGCTGGACGCATCCGGATGACGTACCCGACCAACAAAGCAGCGGATGAGCACTTTGAAAACTTGCGCCGGCAGTATGCTGAGAGCATCCAGAAAGTGAGGGATTTGGCGGATGAAGCGACAGATTCTGCGGCGTTCATCAAAGCTTCAGGTAAGTTATTATTCACAGTATTGAAGGAACGGCTATGATGAAGATATAACTATTAATATAACCATTGCACCAACAACTATAGGCATATTCAACTAACCATGGGGGATCTTTCATTATATAGGTTTTTGGTTAGAGAGACTTCAAGATTAATATAGCAGTGGTTGCCTTCGTGTTAAAATAATTGATTAAATATTAGTATATTACGTATTTGATTTTACTTTTTCAATACATTACATTTGCATTCACCTATTACCTGCTTTACTTCACTGGCCACTGTTTCTTCTTTTTGCCTTTTTTTTCATTTTTTTTCATTCTGTTTTGTCTCCTTTATCCACTTCATGCCTCTCATTCTCCACTTTTCCATTTCTCCACGTCTTTCTATCTTCCACTATGTCTTCCTTCTTTCCTTAATTTAATCTCCCTCCTTCCTTCCTCGTTAAATTCTT
Source organism: Eriocheir sinensis (assembly GCF_024679095.1). NCBI lineage: Eukaryota > Metazoa > Arthropoda > Malacostraca > Decapoda > Varunidae > Eriocheir > Eriocheir sinensis. The sequence goes on from NC_066526.1 coordinate 11,458,380, forward strand.
CCACATGAAATTAAACTCTGAACCTTTTTTATGGTCCTCATGCAGTGGTGTTAATCAGGGTATTGTACAACACCTATTTTCTCTCCTGTCCCGTACAGAGGACCTGATCAAGAGGCACACGGCCGCCTGCGAGGCCTCCATCAAGAACCACGAGCCCCAGGCTATGGTGGACAACACAAGCGCCATCGCCCGCCTGGCCAACCGCGTGCTGATGGTGGCCAAGCAGGAGGCCGACAACTCCGAGGACCCGAGCTTCGTGGCCAAGGTCAACGCCGCCTCAGACCAGGTGCAAGTTGGTGAGTGTCAGACTGGTCCCTCAAAACTAACTGGAGGACAATAAAAGTTTGCCAGCAGCTTAATGCCATGATTTGTTATTATTGTTCCTTATATAAAACTTTAGGAACTAATGACAAAAACACATTCTGCGAGGTCAGTAGCGAGGACATTGACATATTCAGCAGTCAGGGATGTGATGCTTTCCTGTCTCCCCTCAGCCGTCACACCGATGGTACAGAACGCAAAGGACGTGGCCATGAACCCTGACGACCAGCGCGCCATCAGCAGGTGGCGGCAGTCCAACCAGGCTGTGAGTATGCTGCAGCAAGCAGTGTGTGGCTCTGCCTTGTGCTCTGTGGCTCCTTCAAAGCCTTAAATCTTCTCTTCATTATATAACATTTCTTACTACTTGATAATTTAAAGACTTATACTTAAAGGCTCAGTTGTGTTTCCTTGCTGTGTGGATTTGTTATGAGTTTTGGTGAGGTAAAATATTTTTCAGATTTTGTCGCCATGTTCTAATGTATTGAGCCACAGCTAAAAGAAAATGAGGAGTAATGTTTTTTCAGGAGAGGGAGCAATATTGAATATAGTTATAAGAAAACCCAATATGAGAAACAAATTCTGAAAATCAACACTAGTGATAATAATTTCCAAGAAATAGAGATGCAGAACAAAATGGATTGTATATGAAGCTGTCTCAGCAAATCACATAATGAGCAACCCAGTGCTGGAAACACCCTCTGCCAGACTAGACAGAGAAACAATAACATAAATTACATTACAGACATTTTATTTCCAGTTATTTTAGGGAATTAATTTATTAGCAAGTGTTGAAATGAATTTCCAGGTTCTTCAGCCAGGTGTTGCCTTAGAACACACACAGAAAGGCCGCCAACCTGTAATGTCAGTGAGTGGTCTCCTGTTGAGTTACTCTTTGGCTTCCATGTTCCACCGCTGCCGTCACACACACCACACAAACACATGATTATTTTTGCCTGCAGAAACTGAAGCATATGCATCATATTCATATACTGTATAATAGTTACTTAGTTATCCATGTTGCTGTATGTATATATAATTTCATTAAGTAGGTGCTGAAATTCCCACTCCCAGGAAGGAATTAGTACATACACTTCATAGTGACTGTTCATGTCACGCTGCACTGTGTGGCCATGATGAATCCATCGACAGTTGGTTAATAGTATTGGCAAACAAAAGTATTTCAGGTTAACTTTTCATTAGTAAGTATAGAAATTATAATTGGATGAACCTCACCTGTGGCACACATATGATGTGCTTTATTGTATTTGTGACAAGGCTTGTGTTCCTGCCATGCAGCGGAGGCTTTGAGCTAAATTTCTGCACCAGACATGGATAAGAGATGCCGTCATGTCACCCATTCTCAGGCTGTAGCTGTGCAGGTCACTGCTTGCTTCTGAAGTCACTATGGGAGGCTGAGCTTAGCACTCACAGTAATGTCTTTTATTTGTAGAGCTGAAACCCTGAGACAAGGGGTGAAGAACACATGTCCATACTTCTGCAAATCATGGGAGGTAGCTGAAAGGAATGTCGCTCTACAGTTTGGTGTAAAACTCTCACCCGGCCAAATGGTCAAGTGTCACTTTTTGAGTCCCCAGCTGCCCCTGTGGGATCTGGGGTCACCTGGTGATGAAGATACTTTAGTTATTTTTTTTCCTTTTTATTGTTGCACATGTAGTTAATTTGTAAGAATGCTTCCTGGAGAATGACCATTATTTTTTTGTAGAAATCAACTCGGACCCTTCATGGTCAGCATCTTGCACTGTAAAAATATCATGCATGTGTGAATGTGTTTTTAGGTTTATGAGTCTTAATTTACAAAGAAATATGTTAGTTAGTATTTATTTTATTCGCATATGATATAAAATTTATGATTTCTCATAAAGAAAAGCAAGTAGAAAACACATGCCGTCAGAGTGTGGCTTGGTGCCCTCGCTCTGTGGCTGCTTCACAACCTTACTTGATAGAGGTGGCAGTTATTTTGCATCTGCCAACACTTCGTAAATTGTCCGTTCCCGATTCAACTGTGGGTGTCTGTCAGTGGAATATTTGTCCAGTACTTTGGTTGATCAATTAATTATGCCTCAGACCATTTGTGGTGCCAACAAAGAACAGCCTGGGTGGTTTGACAGCCCCGTGTATGGCCGTGAATCATTGTCGTGCTTCCTGTTTATTGATTATGAAAGAAATAAATATTTAGGCTGAAACAAAGTCCATGTTCAAAACTTGGAAAATTCTATTTGTAGACTTCAAATAGTATAAGAATAATTGCTGTAATTGAAAACCAACCATCATTCAGTGGAAAAAGGAGGTGAAGAATGTTTTGGAAGTGTTTCTTTAACGTGTGCGTGCCATCCCCAGCTGCTGAGTGCCGTGGGTGAGGTGCGCCGCGCTGTGATGGTGTACCCAGACGAGCCGGTCATCCCGCCCCCGCCCGACATGTCCTCCCTCAGCCTCAATGGTAAGAACACGTTCATGCCGGCACTGAGGAACATTAAGGATAGATTAACAAGTCCTTCTATTAATTACCAAAAAAGTTCAGTCATTGTATCACTAGTTTGGGAAACAGGAAATTCATTAATCTATTTTTCCTCCCTTATTCATGTAGATTTTTCTATTATTGTTTTGGGGGTTGTATTGTATCCATTAATTATTATCAGTACAGATTTCAGCACCTTTCTTCATGAGCATCTATTGAGAAGGCCAATATTCCATAGTCTCTGTAAATAGTTAGGACATGATGCATGGTTAGCTGAAGGTTAACTGACAACATTCCACAATAATGTACTGACTGGTCTTCCTCACGTAGCCTCATGGTAATGCCAAACCAAATTTTTGTTTCAAGCACCACATTATTTTTTGGATGAGACAGGTAAGCCAACTTGAGTGAATGTGTCTTTTTAAGGGTGTTGTAATCTCAGCCCCAAGTCCTGTGTGTGGTGTGCAGCAGGTGGTGGCGGGCAGTGCAGTGTAGAAGCTTGCATAAATACTCTTAGAGATGCACTGAGGAGTCTAGCAACATGTAGTATGGACCATTATTCTTATCACATGCTGTACAAACACCAAGCATGGTAATCTGTTTCCCCTTGCATTTACTGAAGTATATGAACTGAATTCTTCCCATACAGCTGAGAATTGAGTATGGGGTCTAGAGTAGCGCTAGTGTGTGTGAGGGGGTCTGAGTGAACCCTCGTCACAGTAGGATCTTTAGCATGTGTGCCTTTGCCTCCTACAGCAGCTCCCCCTCGGCCACCAGCTCCTCCCCAAATCGACCTTGATGATGACATTTTTAAAGTGGACTTTATGAAAATCTTTGGGGAGCCCGAGAGAGCCCTGACCCCCTCGCAGTACCAGGGCATCCACTTGCCCGAGAGAGGTAGAGTTAGTGCACCAGGCCGGGAGTGGCTGGCCCAGTTTGCTCAGTGATCATGTGTGGAGGTGTAGGAGTAGAGTTCATCTTAATCAAATTTAAACAATGCCTGGCACTGTCAAGTCCTTGGGCACGTGGTGTCACATGGTGTGAAGTCACAGTTTGGAGTTTGCATCAGTAAAGCCTTATTTGGACATTCCTCAACTCAGTGCCTTTTTGTAACAAGGAGAAATTGAGTTGATGGAAGTCATGTCTTGGGTGAAGAATTAAGTCATAAATTTCTAAGATTCATGTGATGTGTTCCTCAGTACCAGATTGCCTGACCCACATTAATTTAATGTTGTTTTGACCATGAGGATAAACTGAGCCTATTGTTGGGCAGACACACCTAAACTATGGGGGCCCAAACCACTTTTGTTAAGCATGGATTGTGTTTGAGATGTGTTGCTGGTTCCAAAGGGGTCGGGATGACATATGCTTAGTCTCATGGCCAGATAGCAAAGAATTCAGCAGCTGTAAGACATAGATATCTGTAATGCATAGTAATGGAGAGACACATGGCTCTTGCAACCTATCCACGTCATACCCTGAGTCTCGGCCCTTTCTGTCACTGTTGTCCTCCCTCTCGTGTAACTGTTGGTTCACTGTCAAAGCTGGACTGATATGTGATCATAACCCAGAGTTTGTGCTCCAGCCTTGGTGGTCATGAGGTGACTTTTGTGTTGCTATTAAAAGGCTTGTTAAATGGTGACTATGAATGGTTATGTGTTTTATGTGAAGACTAAAAAAGAACAGTACTATGCAAGTATCCAGTTAAAGGAGTGTATAATAACGGCTTTCATCGCATTCTCGTCTAAAGTGTTGACTAATAGCTGATGATGGTAGTGTCTTTCCCTTTCAGAATAACCTCCTGTACTCTCAATCATGATCCATTGATGATGCCTTTGTTTTATAGCAAAGTGTGCAAATCTCTTCCAGCAGAATAGTTTCTCTCTCTGAGGGTCGGTGTCATGTGTTGTGTGGATTAGTTACACTTCATAGACTAGGAACTTGTGGACAAGATAGATCTGCAAGAAAAGTATTTAGAGTGTATATTTTTATGTGTTGATGTTGCCAAAGAGAGGTGTGAGGAGGGAGAGCTAGAGGCCTCTGCCCTGACCACCCTCCTACCCTCTGAAGGGCAGGTCTTAGAGGGAGGAGAGCACCAGGGCAATGGATGGAAGACGTGAATTACTCTGGATGCAGAATGTAGGCCATGTGAAGGAGTCATTGGAGGTGTGCCTTAGGTAATACGATTTCGTAGAGAGGACAAGAAATCTGAAAAAATATATAATTTTTGGAAAGATACATTGGCAGCTGATAAGACAGTTTGTTGACTGAATTATTGTTGGAGGAATGAGAAGAAACCAATTGGCCAAATTATATATATATATATATATATATATATATATATATATATATATATATATATATATATATATATATATATATATATATATATATATATATATATATATATATATATATATATATATATATATATATATAGTGGTATATATGGTGTTGTTGTTGTGTTCTGGTGAGGTGTGCTGGGGCGCGTGTTACAGGAGTAGACTATCAGGCCACGCTGAGGACGACAAGCTTTCTAAATACATGCCTCAAGCGTCCTTGTCATTGATTACCCTAACACTTCAGTTCATGATGTAATCTCATGTATTTTCATTGGTTAAATATCATTTCAATTATTTCAGTTTCACAGAAATTCTAAATAACATGGTTTTTAAGAAACCCAAATGCCACAAGGAAGTGCTGTAGCTTTCCTTTTAAACAATAACATTCTAAATATTCAGATAAGCTTCTCAACACAGTTACATGATTTTCTGGGCAGTGTGTGTTGAGCCTCTGTGGCACCAGCGTCCTGTCCCTCAGTTACAAGGGAAGATTCAAGCATGACCTGAAACATGTCATAACATGTGTTTCATTGTTATTGTGGGAGTTTATACCATTTTCATAATTAATGTTTTGTGCATATTCATTACCTTCAAAATGATGCAAAAATATATCAGTTTAATGTTTTCCTTCTTTCTGGTTCAAAAAGATGGTTTAGTATATCACAAGGCTCCGGTGCTAACCTTGGCTCAATACAGTGTCTGATGGATGCAGTTTCTTAGCCCTCATATTTTCCTTTAAATAAATTGCATTTCTCAATAATCTTTTCCCAAGCTCCCTATTACTATGGAGATTTGCAAGGTGAGGAATTATTTGATCTAAGTGAACCTGCTCATGCTTTAAACAGGTACTGGTGCAAGAGGCTAGTAGCTGGCTGTGTTGAGCATCAGCATGACGGGTCACTGTACCTTGTTCTTTCAGGAATGATCCTAAGAAGCTGAAACTTTCACCACCATAATGCAAGAACTTTGGGACACATAACATGAGGTTTTGTTAGTTTTGTTTGGCGTTCGTTTTATTTAGCTTCCTCGTTCTTGGCCGATGGCATGGTGACTCCTAGTGTGTACCTTTGTATAATGTTTTGTTTTTCAGGGACTTGACCTTTCATTGCAAGCATGGTGCATCGTTGACTGAGAGGAGTGAAGAGTGTGCTGTGTGTGTGTGTGCGTGTGTGTGTGTGTGTGTGTGTGTGTGTGTGTGTGTGTGAAAACAGCTGCTTTATGGGCTGTCATCAGCTTCGCTCTTTTTGCAATTTATTTTTAGCTTTTGAAATCTAGAGAAAAACATTTTCATATGCAAATTCATGGCACATCCCAAAAGTTATACATGTAGAGGGAAGTTAAGAGTAGATATTTTGAGATACCATTACCCTGTATGAAATCAGAGTTTCTGAAGCTCATTTCATCAAGGCATGAACTTAGATTACAGCACCAGATCATAAGATTATTAGGTAGGGTTAAGGAGTTAGTGTATGCCACTTTGAACAGGAGTCAGTCTTTATGGCTTGATGATTGCAGACTCTTGGACCAGTTTATGATGATTAGGAAGAAGGTGTTGGCAGTGGAGTGTAGCAAAGTGGTGTAGTTCATGAGCTAGGTGATGGCAGGCAGGTGTTTATAAAAGGTGTCAACAAAGGTGTTTGGGTCTGTTGCAGATCTTGGCCCGAGTAATGGACACACGCTGCCAGGCCCCCCCCATCCTGTTGTGTATTCAGATCTAGGTACTAACACTCCCTTATTTGCCAACAATCTGATGATCAAATGTGGGTTTTAAAAATTATATGGAAAGATTTTCAAGTGATTTTCCTATATTGACAATTTTTTATTTAATGTGGAGATCATCTTAAGTGTTTTCTGTTTTGGGTGCTGTACATGATGGTGTGAGTGTGTGTCTGGTGTAACGTGGGTCACCTCTCACTTGGCTTCAGTTAGTGGGGAGGTTGGGGCAGGTCCGTCCCCCTGCCATGACTTGGACCGCCCCCACTCCTTCCAGTCTCCCAATGCGGGCTTAATATCAGCCGTGCCAAAGTGGGGCAGAGGTACTACACCAACATTCTCAGGCACTTGTGGCTCACTGACAGATATGTGGATCCTACTCACTTTGTATCATAATCTTCTGTTCCAATAAGTTTTGATAAATTCCTTAAAATCCACTTAATTGGTTCTGGATCTTGTAAATTTTGATTGCTTCTTAAAGTTACAATAAAGATAAAATTCAAACCTTCCTATGAATTTGTGGAGTCTAATAAATAGGTACATAAGAGACCTTGCACAAGTTCCTGTGAAGATGGTACTGAAGTCATTCCTTGCCCCCAGGAGAGCCATCTGAGACTCACTATGACAGCTACACAGACGATGAGCTGCCCACGGACCCTTTTCCCTGCTACAGAGGTTGTTGTTGTTGTATATAAGTCAAGAGAAAACAATGGAATGCAACAGTTATTATAATAATGTGTCCAGGAGGAAATGTTGGTTGAGAATTTTCATGTTGACTAAATCTTGTGGGGACTATAATTCTTTCTCCTGAAACTCAAAAAATGCACAAATATTTTCTTTTTCATAACGTTTGAATCCATCTTGTCTTGAAAAAAGTTTAAAGGAATATTTGTTTTTAATATGAAGAAGAAATTGAGACAGCAGTAAACCTAAATGTAAAAGTGGTTTCATAATACAAGAAAATCCAAAATGCTTTTCCTCTGACTTGACTCTACATGTTAAAATCCTGTTAGTATAGAGTCACCATCCTCTTCAAATAGAAAGTCCATATATAAATACTTGATGATGCTTCATTTCTGTGTCTGCCAGTTCAAGACAAACCAACCTTTTCTCGGCACATTCAACCCTGCCATGCTAGCTTGACCGACATTTGTGCAAGACCGGGGACACTGCTCCCACCCTGTAATGTAGCTCCTCTGTACGGGGCCGTCAGTATTCAGACGCCCCACACCTCCTCCTCCACCTTCATTGGTTGTGTAGTTCCTCATTTCACTTATTCTTACTTTCAGGATTGATGAGAAGAAATCTTGAAAATGTGGAAATGTTTTGAAAGCTGTTTTTAGGTCAGATAACTTGATCAAACTTTCTAAATACATTGATTTTTGCTCAGTGAAATAAAGTATGTATATATTTATCAGTGAAAGCCTAAGAACAGCTCCCAATACTGACTACAACCTCTTCTCTGTATCTTGCTTCTTCCCACTGTCATAATACTGTTGCTGTCTTGCCTGTACCACCAAACTGAACCTCATTGTTTTTTGTCCTCCAAGAACAAGTGGCAGTTGTGCATGGCATGCCCCACGTCACCCCCGGAAGGAGGACGTCAGCATCTTGCCTCCACCATTGCAACCGTTCAATCAATTTACTGTTTCAGCTTTTTTGTTGCATTCCGTGAATCACCGATATTTCTTTCCAGCCGTCATCTGCCAGCAATGTTTATGTACCTTTGTATTTGTTGCTGCATGGTTGTGTTGAGCTGTAAACCTTGTTGTGCTGATGCTGTGTAGGTTGTTGTCTCAGCTGCATGTGTTGCATGTCAGTGTCTGCACGTGTGATGTATTTTGTGTTAGTCGTACACCAGCTACTGTTGGTGATGAAGGATAAACATCATAGCAGAGATATCAGTAAATTTTAATATGTTTTTTATTATAATGAAGTTACATATTTAAGTTACCCTTACTTAACTTCAATAGTATTTAAAAATTTACTTCTTATTTTGCCATTAGTTAAAACTTCACTGTACATACTGTGTAGATGATTACTTCATCCTGATTTCAAATTAACACCTATTTACTTTTGTATATATTTTGTTTGGCTTTTGTTGCAATTTCACTGTGGCTTCAATTGCCTTTGGAGCTTGTATGTGTGTAACACTTAATGGTTGTTGTCCATCTTTGCCGACACCATCCTGGCCGCCACATTAAAGTATGCCTTGGCCTTGACAGATCAGGCACCTCCCCGACCCCCCCTGCCTGGTGGGGATAAGGCACCCCCCCCACGCCCTCCCCCGCCAGAGACTGACGACGAGGAGGAGACCAGCATGTTCAACGAGGCACCGCAGCCCAACCAGCCCATCATGGTCAGTCCCACGGCTACCACTGCTGCCTCTTCAGTCCTTGCACTAACACAGCCTTTAAATCCATGCTCTCAGATGACTAGCACATGACTCAATAACAAGGTGGCAATTTAGTCTACCCAAGATGAACCAGCACCCTTTCTTTTCAGATGGCTGCTCACGGCCTTCACCAAGAGGTCAAACAATGGTCGTCTCGAGACAATGAAATCATCGCTGCAGCAAAGAAGATGGCCCTGCTCATGGCACAGTTGTCACAGCTGGTGCGAGGGGAAGGTGGCACCAAGAAGGACCTGATCGCCTGTGCTAAGTCAATTGCCGAGGCCTCTGAGGAGGTGACCCGGCTAGCCAAGGACCTGGCCAGGGAGTGCACCGACAAGAGAATGAGAACGGTGAGACTTTATCAGGAATTGTGATGCTCAGCTCTCAGCAGAAGAGTATTTAGTGCATTCATACATACATGGTACAGTGTGATGCTAGACTTTTAACCTGTCCGCTGCGATTGGCACGGATTTGGCTTTCACTGGTAGCCTGGTAACATATACTCCCAGGTCTTTCTCAGTCTCTGTGGTGGATAGTGGAGTGTTTCCCATGTGGTATTGGTATGCTGGATATCCCCTCCCAAGGTGCAGGACTTTACATTTTTCTTCATTGAATTGTAGCAGCCACTTTTTGTTCCATTCTTGTAGCTTGGTGATGTCTTCTTGTATGAAATCCGCAGTCAAGGGGTTGAAACTGAAACGGAGCACATGCATTGTAAGGTAATAATATTCTGTGGCCTCTTTACAGAACCTCTTGCAAGTGTGTGAGCGCATCCCCACCATCGGAACGCAGCTCAAGATTCTGTCCACCGTCAAGGCAACAATGCTTGGCGCCCAGGGTAAGTGTTCCTTTTGTGTTTTGTATTTTCCAGTCATGATATTCAACTTTAAAGGATAATTGATGAGCCTTTATTAAATTCAAGTAATCTCTAAAAAGTCTACTATGGTATATTTAGGTACAGAGCCCCTTTACTATTTAAGGTGATGTTGGTTTCATATTCATATTTTTTTTACTATGAATAATAAAAAAAATTCTATAACAGGGAAGTTTTGTAAGGTGGAGGAATTTGCCATAGTTTGCATAAGCTCATATTGAAAGGTTCATAAATTGGTTTTAAAATTAATGGATAAACAATTGTCTAAGTATCAGATTCTCTCCTGAAAAAAAAAAAAAAAAAAAAAAAAAGGATGCTAGGTGTCACCATTTTCTTGCTCCTATAACACATAATTACAAACACAAAGACTTACAACCATTGAAAAAGATAAATAAACCACAATCAGCCGTACAACCCAACCCATTTCTTGCCAAGGCCTCTCCTGCTTAGTAACATGATGCTTGTGAAGGGTTGACACGATTCTAGAAGGTCAGTTAAGAATACAAATATATACTCAAGCTACTTAGTCCCCCAGGTTACTCTTCCAGAACATCCCTTAGTAATGGACAGGAAAAACACTCTTATTAATAAAACTCTTGATACAAAAGCTTACAGAGTTGTTCATTGTTCATATAATAGTGGTGCAAGTGTTTGTATGTCCCTGTCTGTGGTGTGGTCACGAGCCTGTCGTTGTGGTGTCCTTGTCCCATGTTGCGCTGGTGTGTCCCGTGGTGCAGAGTCAATATTAATGTGGATTTGATCAGAGGTGGCCAGTCAATCCTGCATTTTTTTTTCCCAACAGAGCAGTGGAATCAACTATCAATGATTTTTTAGTGGGTTACAGGAGAACATCTGCTCAGCGGTGTATGGGAAAGATCATTTATATTATTCCCCTAAAAGTTTTGCACAGCTGTATATTAAAACTAATTATAAACTAATGATCAATAAAAGTATATAAATCAGCGGCAGATTCAGTGTCTTAAAGGGAAGAGGTGAACACTGTTACCTAGTGTTCGCAAACTGCCTCTCGTCACCTGAGTTACCAAAGCATGAGCCTTGTAAGAATTCTGTCAGTTAAAGTCAAGTGCCTTCCCCTCTGGACCTGCCACTGAGGTACATGTACTTCATAATAATCATCACCTCATAACTCAGGGAGCCGTGCATCTGAAGGTATACTGGATATTGAGTAGTCCCTTACATGACAGTATTATCTTAGTGGTTTAGCTGCTTAGTATTGGTGGCAAGATTTGGGTTTGAATTAGCTACTCAGTCATCTTATTAACCTCATGTGATACAGGAGATAAGTGTTTTAAGAACGAAAGAAAGGGAACCAATGTCTACACTCAAACATTCAGTCCTGCCATAAGTTCTGCAGTAGTCCCAGACATTAGTTGATTAACAGTACATAATACATTTAGTTTCAGGATTTCTTAATTGGTTTTGATAAGAAGTCAGTTTGCCATAAAGTTATTAACTTATGCACTGGTTCCATCATTCAAAAAGATGAAAAAAAGTGTCTCCTGTTTCATATCTTAAGAGTGCAATAGTAATAATATGGGGTCATATAAAACATATTGCTCAGTAAGTGTAGAGGTGCCTTAATATGATAACTATTTTATTAGCAAAAGGTACATCATAGTACTACATCTAGGATTCATATTTTTCTGTAATGAAGCAGTTACTTGGTGATTCAACATGATGTGTCTGTATTTCACCTATAATTGCTGACTGTGGTTCTTGTTTGTGCTCATAACAGCTTTTTTGGTCGTCATGACACTCTCTTTCTTTCCCACTCCATAACACAGAGTGCTTCCCTCGGCGTGAATCGGAGATCGGTAAAGATATGATGTTGATTGCTTGTTCTGTCATGCCTCCACTGACCCGTCTGACCCCATACCCGTTGCTCTACAGGTCTTTAGTGCTAGCCAGTCTCGCCACTCTTAACATTCAGCCGGGTCACAACTTTGATTTTTATCACTTGACAGATTTTTACTTGATTTTAAGATTTTTTGTTTAAACCCGATATTATTCAGAGGCAAGTTAGCACTAGAAAAGCTCTTCAGACCTCCCTTTACCTGCCCCTAACCCCTGCCCAGAGGTCTGAGGCACTGTAGCTCAAGCCCCTCCTCCAAGTACCTTTTGAAGCACTGGTGTTACGAAAGAATGCACTTTTTAGTGGTTGAACATTACTTTTTATTATAGAGAGAACTCACTAGTAGATGAGTGTACTCATTTATAGCATGAGGTACAGTAGATTGAAGATAATTCTTGAAGATGATACAGAGTTGCAGATCCTACTCATCAGTAGTGCATGTATAATATTATCAAAATTATTTGGAATGAGTTTAGCACAAACTGAAGGCTTTGATTCACAGCATGTTTACAAAATTTATTACGACCATTAATTCTTAACATCACTCACACTGTCAGGGAAGTTGAATTCAAAGAGCTGTTTTATGGGGTGACTTAATCATTTTCTCTTTGCCTGTTTGAAGAAGAGTTGTGTGCAGTGCTGTCAAGGTGCAATATTTTAACTCTGGAAATGTCTTCCTTAGCAGTATTTCATCTTTTGGAAGCAAATGCTATTTTGTGAGTAGCTGAGAGATCTAGTCTCCAGGTATGAAGTAGCAACTCTTATAAATATGAGCAATGTTTAAGCTTTCCCTTTGAAGGAAAGCCTTGTTCACTGTATGAGATGAGGGATGGCCAGGGAACTCACGGCCTCAAGATTTCTTTCCAGCCGAGCCAGAGCAGGTGTGATGTAGCAACACTCATATCATTGTTTTGGCATGAGTGAGGTGTCAGATCAGTATCATGTTAAAATATGTAAATGCATCAAACTTTTGTTGTGCAAGTATTTGTTGTGTTTAAAACTGTTTACTAGGAGAGCTGTTACTGAGAGGTAGTTACCACTGAGTGTTAGTGAAGGTAGACGTGGAAATATTATTTGTCAGTTGTGTCCTCGTCATGTCTGTTGTCTGGAAAATGAATGGTTTATTTTCGTAATCTGAGGTAAATATTAGAGGATTTTGTGACCTGATACTTATTTTCATCCTCTTTCTTGCATGCGTGGTGATCCTTTCAGAGATCCTGATTGGGTCCAGTAAGTATGGCCGGAGAGCTTCTTGAGTGGAGTGTGTGTTTGTGTGTGTAATAAGTGTGTACACAGTTGGTAGTGTTGGCAGCATGGTAGTGTGCAGTGCACTCCTTCTTTGTGAGTGTGTGACTGATGCACCATTGGCAATGCTGTGTTTTGTTGTGATTGTTGTGGATCATGCAGCAAAGGCTTCATTTTTATTGTTTAAGGAGAATTATGGTGACAGTAGCAGGAAGGATGTGTGATCTCCTCTTAGTAAAGCTGCCAGCCTGGAAATTCTTGGTCAATGACATGAATTTAGTTCATAAGTAAAAAAAATTCTGTACTCCTTGTAAAGTTTGTTTTTAAAGAATTTTCTTTCCAAAATGGCATCCCATACTTCTTCATCTGAAGTGGTTCAATGATTCAAGCTATCATTTAAGTGTTAGAATAGTTTTGTAGGTGTTTCTCACAGAAATCAAAGTGGTGTTTGTGTGTGCTGTGTTGCCAGCACCACAGAATCAGCCGCTGTGTTTCCCAAAATGAGTGTAAACTTTTCAAGAGCCGCTAACAGTACCTGGCACTTGCTTTGTTTTTGTGTGCGCGATCTTTCTACTGAAACAATTGTGGTGTCCCACTTTCATGTTTATATCATTATTCCCTCCCCCCCCCCCAAAAAAAAAAAAAAATCTTTGAGTCACTCGTATTCACTCTGCCGGCCATAACACTGCAAAACTCATTAAGCATTATGGTCCACTTGAATGACAGAGAACACATAGTAAGGAATATTTACTAAAGAATATTTTATTATCATTCTGTGTTTTGATTAGTGTTGCTTCCTTCTTATATGCCATTTCATATCATTAGAAAAGGCACATTTGGGTTAAAATGCAGAAACATTTAATTTTGTTTTGCTACGTCATCAAACTTTCTGTTGATGTCTGAACTTTATCAAAGTTATCAGTGCCGGGGGCCTGCATGCAGCCTTGTTCAGGGGACCCCTTGGGTTGTGTCACAGGGTGGGTGAGGGACCCCCCCCCCCCCAAGCGTGTGCCCCAGTTGATTGTTTAATTGATATTTTGTAGTTGGGGTTGACGTCTGAAAACTTAAGTTATTAATAATTAACAGTTTTGGGAAACTACCGTGAACATAGCAGTGTGTTTTGAGTGTTCAACTAACACTTTTATGGCAGTTTGTGTTTACTTTCAAAAGTCTTTTTACGTGTTTCATATCAAGGAATATCACTGAGAAATATGTAGATGCTAAACTAGTATGATTCAGTTACTCTGGGATGTAGTGCAAATAAATAACTATCACTCAACAGCTTAGCTCTTTGGTTAGCATTCATCAGTGAGAGAGGAGTGAGTAGGGTGTTTTCTAAAGCGTGCTTCCATCCAGGCTCGGAGGAGGATCAGGAGGCAACGGAGATGCTGGTGGGTAATGCCCAGAACCTGATGCAGTCCGTGAAGGAGACGGTGCGCGCTGCCGAGGCCGCCTCCATCAAGATCCGCACCGACGCTGGCATAAGGTTGCGCTGGGTCCATAAGCCCTGGTACCAGTATTAAGGACGCCACTTTTCCACACTACTACCACTACTTTTTCACACTACTACTTCATATATGTTCTACATAGCCTATGAATTGTATAGATATGCGATATACACAGTAAATAGCTAAAGGTAAAGAGAGGTCTATTTTATATTGAATTTCAAAAGAATACATAATAGCTTATTGATGGGCATTATTGTTTGGCTATAAAGTTTGATTGAGTTGCCGCCATGTTTGGGAAAGGTGCAGGAAATGTCCAATTTGAGAACTTCTGCAGTAGCCCGAGTCTTGTAGCTGAACGATGTGCTCAGTAAACCCCCACAGCTTAGGTCACAAGGCCAGGTCTTAATAGTGTTTGGTGAACAAGATTACGTTGCCACGAGACATTACTCATTACGGAGAAGCTTGTGTTCTGTTGGAACATGTACACAGTCAACACTGCCTTAATACCATGTAATGAATGTTCTTGTAAATAATTTTTATGGTTTGCCATAACCAATTAACTTCGTAAGTTAATTTCTGTGATCTCCCAGAAGCAAATATTGCATAAAAAGAATATTGGAATACTTAATGAATTCAAGTATTGACGAATGATTCATCTTCCACGCCAAAAAAAAAATATCTGAAGATGCGAAACACTCAACATTTTCATCAGCTGTGAATGATAATTTCTTCTAAAAGAAGTTAGAAATAAACACAAAAATGTCCATCAGGTTAACCTTTACATACAGCAAACCCTCAGTCATCCACATCTGCATTGTGTGAAACTCAATATCATCTGCCAGGGGACCCAGAGCCGCAGATCTGTCACCACAGCCTGTCGGGGACGGATGACTGGTGGAAGTTGTCTGCATTAAGACTGAGATGTGCAGCACTGTCTCAGTATCTGCATAACTTATCGTAAAGTCTGTAAGCCATGTATAAAACCATCACAAAACCAACATAATATTCATGTAGTGTCTGGGATTTATGTGGACAGAGAAAACCGCTCTGATGGTTCTCACAGCACCAACGTTGCTGTTGCATTCAAGAGTTTTGATGTGGCCATACAAATAGTGCTGGCCTCGGCTGAAATGATGCAGATGACTGAGGCTTTGCTGTACACATGTTAATGTGCCAAAGCAGTTGTCTTCCTTCTATGAAGAACAATGACATACATTCTGTTTTGTTATGTTTAAACTACTACCAACTTAAAAATTTGTTTAAGTAAGCCTGTTACATTTTTGTAATTGTATGATTCACATAATTTACTTAATTGTTTTCAATTTACTTTAAAAATTACAAATGATAAGCATTTACTCCTACTTGCAAGTTTAGCCAGATTTTTTCACCAAATTGTTCAGGGAAGCAATGCCATATCAGTGTGTTATCACATTGTAGATTTCTGCTGGATTTTCAGGTAATTCTTGCAATGTATCACGCACTTCCTAAGCTAAAGTTTTCAGGCAGACAAAACCACTTGAGAAATCTTCTTGACTAGGTATGTCAGAATGTAAAGACTATCCACTTTCTGGAGAATTAGACTTGCAATATTAGGTTAGTCACGACTGCCGTGCAGTGTAGTGGTGAGCTGCCGCCGCCGCAGATCAAGGCTGATCTGACGCCCCTTGTGCAAAACTAATGGATTACTGTAGCTTAACACATGACTAGTGTCTGTTTCTTTGGTGCTTACCTTGTAGTCTGTCACACAGCAGATTTATACCCATGTAACTGTTAGGACAAGAGAGTACACTATGATAGATTTATGCTCATTGATTTAGGTTAAGGTGGAACTAATAAGGGTATAATATTGAGCTTGTTGATATGATTTTTGTTGTGTTTGTAATAATTTGAGTGCCTTTAAGCTGTAATTAAGATGATTTACCATGACTTAAATGTTTACAGTCTTTTATAGATATCTTAATCCTTCAAGGAAGTTCAGGTTCCCTAAGTGCATACAACCCCTGAGTAGAGAGGTCGATAGCGTTCCTGTTTTGATTCTTGTATTCCTCTCTGGTTCCAACGCCCTAGTGATTTAAGCACCTACAATCACGCTGAGGCCTTATATAGTTGAAGCACTAAATGCCACTGTGAACAGGAGGTGTATCTGTAATTTATAGCTGCTTATAGAAAAAAGAAATTAAACATTCAAATTGTACCATTCTGTGCATTTCATTATGCATAGGTTAAACATCCAGATGATTCACACACACAAAGTCTACAATTCCTGGTGATGCAGTGCTTCTGTCGTCCGCATGTGTGGTTGCACAAAGGAAAAGTCTGGAGCATGAGGAGGGCGACCCAGGAGCCTCCCACTGGACTCCTGGCAGTGAGGGGCTTCGGCCAGCCAAGTCCTGCTTCACTCTTCTCTAAATTCTCGGTCCACCTTGAAAACTTGTCTTGGTTCCATTTTCAATCTTTGACATGCAAGATCTGATATTTTATAAAAAAAAGTATAGTGAATAATCATGATCTTTTGTTTTCCTCGACTTTCTCTTTACATCTGTTGCATAAACATAATGAAGTGAGTCCATGACAGCTTGTGTGTGTGTGAGGAAGACGAGTGGAAGCAAACCAAGAGAGAGAGATGGATAGATATAGTATGAGAGAGAGAGAGAGAGAGAGAGAGAGAGAGAGAGAGAGAGAGAGCAGGTGTGAGTGAGGAATTTAATTAACTGAAAAATGGACTCAAGCCACAAATGCGAGAAATTGTTGAACGACGCGGACTCGAAGACCAACATCTGCGTCCCTGGGCTTAGTGCGGCCAAGAAAAGGTATGTTGAGCTGCTATTTTTCTATCATTTATCATTTACTGTTGTTATTAATCCATTTATACATCTACTTTCATCGCCTAATCTGTCTACATATACTCCACACCCTTGTTAAAAAGCCATGATATTGAGTGTTATCAGAATCTATATTAATATTTCATGTAATTTCGTTAGGAAGAATTTGGCTCCTCTCCCTGGCCGAGATGATTTATTGTGTACCATTAACACACAACTGGCTTTAGTGTGTGACGACCCTCCCTCGTCTGCCGCCTCTCCTTTCACCTGGCAACAAGAAGGTGTGGAGGCGTCGGTAACTGACTGGTAGAAGTGAAGACCAGTTACAATCTCGGGACTTCAACACAAACATTCGAGGCTTCACTGACTCACTGACCGACCCGAGACACTCCCCAGTCAGTACTTATGTGGGAGAGGTAAAAAATAGTAGCAACAGCCTCCAAAATAGTATCAGTAACATCATCGCTCTATGGTAACCCGTTCCAGAGCATAGACACATCTCTGCAGCATCCCCAAGGCTTCATAACCAAGAGTGAACTAAAAAAGCTTCATGAACAAGTCTGGGTGCGCAGGGAGATGAAACGCTCAGATGTGTTATAATGACTTCTTCATATTTACGCTGTTTTCAGTTGTCTCATAATTCAAGGTGTCCGAACCATCCTGAAATACGATAAGTGTCTTCGCATAGCTATACGTAATATGTCTAGTCATCAGTTGTGTGGCCAGTCAATGTTAACAATGATTCTCTTCGTTCCATCATCAATCTCCTCTAACTATCCTCATCACGTCATTATGGAATACTAGTTGAATCTGCAAGTAACAGTCCGCCAATCTGCTCAGTCCCTTGAGGCATGTCGGTCACAGTGAGGCGGGAGAAAGGGAGAAGGAGAGATCACGCAGAGTACATCCCGGAGGCCGCGGCGTGGAAGTAAATGTTGGAGGGGAGACGCAACTCGACTCAGTTTACGCGAGGCGGGTCAGAGTCTACCCTAGTTTATAGCCGAGACTTAATTAGCAATCAGGCGAGACGCGAGTCAGTCACATTATTGTTATTGATCCATTAGCTATCATTTTCACGACTCGAGGGGGTACTTACGTGTGACTCCTTGGCTGTTATGTCTTGTGGTTTCGTGTTGTGTTGGAACCTTCACCACCATCACCACCACGACCACAGCAAGTCCAAGGTAAGATAAATTTTCTCCACTGGTCGAGGTTTTATCGTCCTCTTTCGTGACTTGGGAAATTTATGGCTCCTCCCTGTCTTTCCTCCTTAGTCCATCTCTCCCTCGCCGGCTTCCCTCGTGTCAGTTCCCTTTGAGCCTCAGGACTATTAGGCTGCATCAATTTCGGTAGTGAGTCCGTTAGGCCGTTAGAATCTAATCGTCCGTAAGATGATTAGTCCCCAGCATGAACCATTAGGCCGTGAGTTGCTTGGGCCGAAGGAAGAGAAGTATCCTAAACTGTGGATATATAGATAGATAGATTGGCAGTTTATTGGCCACCAGTTACATACGGATGCGGTGCAGTTTTATGACGGTAACTTTTCGCTGCTTAATTAACTATATATAAACTAAGACCCCCATCTCAACTAACGGAAAAGTAACATATCTTCACCAAATTTGTAACCTATCGGCGGTAAAGATAGCACCCAATCTCCATCTAATGACACGTAGAGATATTAAGATTCATGACGGAGCGAGGAACAAAGCTTCAGCAATGTCATTTGAAAGTTACAAAAGCACACGCACAAGAGTTTGATTTCAAGCGATCCGGAGAACCTTTATTCTTTAACGTATTGGCACCTTAGTACGCCTGTTAGTGAAGCCTCTCGTAGAAGTTCCTGGAATTTTCTTGGACTGTTTGATGATCCTAGTGATAGATGTACACGACTTCTGCACCCTGAACGAAAAAAAAAAACACCCATTAATTCTCGGTTAATCTTCTTTGTAGCCTTGGAAGGTAATCGTAATGGGAGCCCCGGAGCCGTCCAGTTCACCCGTAACGACCTAATGACTCACTGACGATACGCCCCGTTCACGCGTTCACCAGGGCGGGTTAGCGATCTCAGGGCGCCGCTGCTCGTGTCTCAGTGGTAAAGGAAGGAAAGGAAATGGATTCTCAGAGTGAAGAAGATATCGCCAAACGAATCGCTAAGTTCCCAAAGTCTTGAGGCGATAAGAAGAGGAGGAGGAGGAGGAGGAGATGGAGGTGGGAGAGGAAGAGGAGGGAGAAAAGGAGGAGACCAAAAATAAAACTCGGGATAAGCGATGCATTAGTGAATACGAGTAAAATAAAAGAAAGATTAAGATTAGGAAAATGCCTCTTGAGTGCTCCGCCAGCATCAAAATCGCTCACTTATTACCTACCGCTATTGTAAAACTGCTACGAGAGAGAGAGAAGAAGTAGGAATGAAAAATGCGAATATGTAATGGAGAGATCAGAGGAATTAAAGGAGATGAGAGGAGGAGAGAACAGAGAAGGGAGGATTGAGATTATACTGAAGAGAGAGAGAGAGAGAGATTTACATAGATTTACATAGAAAATCAGACCACTCAGACCCCATGGTCCAGACTTGGTGGTCTGTCCTTAAACCTAAGTGATTTTACATTAATCAGAAGACTCCAAAACGTTGCACTTCTACTCTAGTTGATATTAAGTTGAAGGAAGTGACGATCGAGTTTGTTTTTGAAGGAGTCAATCGTGTTACACTGGACCACTGATGGTGGAAGCTTATTCCATTCTCGCACTACAACGTTGGTGAAGAAAAATTTTGTGCAGTCTGAATTTACTTGTCTACATCTGAGTTTTACGCCATTGTTCCTCGTGCGCAGACTGTCATCGATCATAAACAATGTTGATCTGTCTACATTCGTGAAACCATTAAGTATTTTAAAACATTCGATCAATTTTCCTCGGAGGCGACGTTTCTCAAGAGAGAACATGTTAAGGGTAGAAAACCTTTCTTCGTAGGATTTGTTGCGCAAGGAAGGGATCATTTTCGTTGCCCGACGCTGAACACCTTCGAATTTAGCAATATCCTTTGCATGGTGGGGGGACCAAAACTGTACCGCATATTCCAAGTGGGGTCTGATTAAACTGTTGTAGAGCGGGAGTATTACATCTTTATTCTTGAATACAAAGGTTCTTTTAATGAAGCCCAACATTCTGTTCGCTTTATTTGCTGCATCGATGCATTGCTGTGAGAATTTGAGGTTTGACGCGATTTTGACCCCCAAGTCTTTGACGCATTGAACGCTTTTGAGTTTAACGCCGCGCATTTCGTACTCGAACTTCTTATTCCTCGTTCCAACTTGAAGGACCTGGCACTTGTCTACGTTAAAGGGCATCTCCCATCCATCCGACCAAGCTGAAATTTTGTGCAAATCCTCTTGGAGGTTTTGCCTGTCTTCGTCAGTGAGAACCGAGTTACCAATCTTTGTGTCGTCAGCAAATTTACTAATGCGGTTATTGAGTCCAACATCCACGTCGTTGATGTAAATAATGAAGAGCACTGGGCCAAGGACCGAGCCCTGAGGGACGCCACTAGTGACCGGCGCCCACTCTGAGTTAAATCCGTCAATCACTACTCTTTGTTGTCTGTTGCTCAACCAATTCGCGATCCATTGGTTTACTTGACCGTCAATACCTATTTGCTTTAATTTGTAAAGTAATTTATGATGCGGGACTTTATCAAACGCTTTCTGGAAATCAAGATAGACTACGTCCAGTGATTTGGTTACGTCATAAACAGTGAAGAGGTCGTTATAAAAGGTTAATAGGTTTGATAGGCAGGATCTTTTGTTTCGGAAGCCATGTTGTGAGTCCCCAATCAATGAGTGGCTTTCAAGGTAACTCACAATTTTGTCTCTAATTATGCCCTCAAGTAGCTTACCTACAACCGAAGTTAGACTAATGGGCCTGTAATTACCTGGTACTTTTTTGTCTCCTTTCTTGAAAATCGGTGTCACGTTAGCCTTTTTCCAATCTGAAGGGACGATGCCTTATCGCAAGGACATATTGAATACGGTTGTGAGGGAGGAGAGTATTTCGCTCTTCGTTTCTTTCAGCAGAGTTGGATATACTTTGTCAGGTCCAGGACTTTTATTTGTTTTAAGTGAATGGAGAGCTTTAAGGACTTCATCGGTTGTTATTTCAAAATTAGGCAATGCATGCACGAGATTTACAATAGTACTGGTGTTGGTGGTAGCGAGAGGAAGACTGTTAGTATTAAACACCGAGGAAAAGTAATTTTTTAAGAGGTTTGCAATGTGTTGGCTGTCAGTCACTAGTGCACCGTCGCTGTTTGTTAAAGGTCCAATACCACTTTTGATAGCCTTTCTGTTGATTATGTAACTGAAGAAGGATTTCGGGTTATTTTTACAGTTGGCTGCAATATTTTCTTCATATCTACGCTTTGCCTGACCTACTAGTCTTTTTACTCGTCGCCTGGCATCATTATAGAGTCTAATGTTCTCGGGCGTGCTTTGTTCTTTCTTTAACCTGTAAAACAATTTTCTCTCACTGACTGATTGTTTAATTTCGCTATTAAACCACGGTGGGCTTTTATTAGTGTTAATTCGCTTCTCGCACAAGGGGACGAATGTGTTCTGCTGAGTGAGTAAGTGATTTTTAAGGCTTAGCCAGGCTTCCTCTACGTTGCCGTCATCTGATAGTTGTATTTCTGTTAGTTTTTGTCGGATTTCTACGAAGTTAGCTCTTTTGAAATTGGGCACCTTTACTTTATTTTCAGTCACTGATGATTGAGCTTTAATGTCGACGCGCACTAATTTATGATCGCAAGAACCGAGGTGTTCTCCTTCCGTGACACTACTGACAAGGTTATCTTGGGTCGTTATAACAAGGTCGAGTATATTATTTTGTCGAGTTGGCTCAGAAACCATTTGGCTTAGATAATTTTCTTCTAGAAATTCGATCATTCTATGTGACTCGCCTTCTGTACCTGACAGTGTCGCCCAGTCGATATGGGGGAGGTTAAAGTCCCCTAATATCAGTGAGTCGCTGTTATTAAGTGACTGCCTTAAGACGCTGTACATTTCAAGGTCGTCATCGAGTGATTGCCCGGGAGGTCTGTAGGTGACAGATATATTTAAATTGACTTTTGCAATGTTTACTCGCACGTACAAATGTTCAACGTTACTGTTTCCCGGTGTTTTGTCAGTGGGTTGCAAATAGCTTTTGACATAAAGGGCGACGCCACCGCCTCTACGGTTTACACGATCTTTGTTGAAGAGTCTGTAGCCATCTATGTTGTATTCGGAACTTAAATCAATATTTGTGGTGTCGATAAATGTTTCGGTTATAGCAATTATGTCAAAATTTTCTGTTAAAGCAAGACATCTCAGTTCATCAAATTTGTTTCTTAGGCTACGCGCATTGAAACTAAGGATTTTTAAGTTATCTAGAGGCTTGGTAATAGAGGTGGTGGTACTTGCGGGATCACGGTTACGGGTTTGTTGCGATGCACGGCGTCTATTTACACGGGCGGGGTGGAGGGACGTGGCCGTGACTCGTTTTTTGCTCGGATGACACGCACTGCTTCGTTGAGGAGCCTTCCGAGTCTGGGAGAAAGGTGCAATCCGTCCCTGTGGAAGAGCTCATTTTGTCCATAGAAATTGTCCCATGCGTTTAGGAACTCCACGTCAAGCTCCCTACAAAGAGTCTGTAAGCGGTTGTTTAGGCTGAAGGCCTTACTGAAAAAGTCGCTCTCCGCCCAAGTCCGTGGTAGAACTCCTGAAATCAAAATGTTAGGGGATTTAGTCTTATACTGCTGGATGAGCCTACGGTACTTCTCCAGGAGTTCCTCAGACCGGGTCGTGGTGACGTCGTTCGTACCTGTGTGAATAACAAACAGTGAATCATTAGTAGCCTGGGGGGAGATCTCCTCAAGAGCAGCAGTTATGTCGTCGATCCCAGCACCAGGATAGCAATAGTTCCGTCTTCGACGAGGAACTCTGCCGCAGAACTCAACGACCTGCTGGCGAATCATGGAGTCACCCACAAGGAAGGTGCTCTCCTGCTCGTCTTCCTCCTCCAGAATGGCAAACCTGTTGAAGCAATGACCAGGATAAATCGCTTGTCTGGCTGGTTTGGCTCCTCCATTCACGACGGTGAAGCCATCATGGTCGGTGCCACTAGCATCCTCCCGTTGCGTGGTGTTGTCCGCTGGTGTCGACGGTACCGCTGAGGGCAAGGGGGCGGTTGGAGAAGGGTTTGGCACCACAGCAACGTTAGCCTGGATGAATTCCTGCAAGGAGGCAACAGTGCGAGAAAGCTCTATTATTTTATTCTGACCTGCTTCCATCTTCTCTTCTTGCTCCTGCAGTCTGGTCTCGAGATGCTGCCTGGTGAGAGAAAGCTCTATTATTTTATTCTGGCCTTCTTCCATCTTCTCTTCCTGCTCCTGCAGTCTTGTCTCGAGATGCTGCCTGGAGAGACACAGTCGACAGACAGCAGAACGCCCTGTAAAAAAGTGAGCTGAGAGAGAGAGAGAGAGAGAGAGAGAGAGAGAGAGAGAGAGAGAGAGAGAGAGAGAGAGAGAGAGAGAGAGAGAGAGAGAGAGAGAGAGAGAGAGAGAGAGAGAGAGAACGGGGCACTGACTAACTGGAAGAGATAAGAGAGAGGGAGGGAGGGAGGCATTTGGGACAGGCCGTGGAAAATTTTAATGAGATATGAAAGACAACTGATGATGGGAGTGCGAGATGAGAGAGGGAGAGAGCGAGAGTGTGGGCGAGGCGACCGACCAAACATCGAGTCGTTGCTCTCTTTGAACGTGAATTTGATTGAATGATGCGTCGTGCAATGTGACTGGCTGACTGGCTGATGTTTGCGGGTCCTGAACAGTGACTGACCCGGGAAGAAAAGTAGAGAGGAATGACCTGGGAACACACACACACACACACAAAAAAAAAAAAGAAGAGCTTTGTATATATATTTTTTTCTGTCATCTTTCTGTTCATTATATTTCGCGAGCTTTTGTTACCTTACACACACACACACACACACACACACACACACACACACACACACACACACACACACACACACACACACACACACACATATTTTATCTGAGTTGCAGAATGGGACCAGCTTTGTATGTGTGTGTGTGTGTGTGCGCTCTTCCTTCCCTCATTATGTGTCATTCTAGTTCGTATATTTCCTTACTCTCTCCTTCTCTTAATCCTTCTTGAACCTCTTTTTTTTCTCTTCTTTTTAACTGAATTTCTTGCATAATATTTTTCCCCATCAAATATCGTTTTGTCTCCGCTCAACATTTCTTTCTCACGCTCGTCTTCATATAGCGTAAGGAGCCTTCATAACGTCTAGCTGCTTCCATTACGTTCTTCTTTTCTTCATTAAAGTTTTCCTCTTCCATCTCTCAACTTATTCTCCTGTTATGGATTTCCTCCTCCTTTCCTGCCTCTCGTCAGTAGAATGAATAGCTTGTTTTTATCCACACAATCCGCTCAATCTCATTCTCTTCATGCATGCAGCCTCCTACACTCATGGTCTTATTTATAACACACTTTTGTTCCTGTCCCCGCTGCCGTTTGTTTGTCCTCCGTACGAGGTTGTTGGTGCAGTTCTTATTCAAAAGTATCATTGTATCTTCAATAATTTCTGCGAAGTTAGAAATATGTGGGTGATTTGCATGGAACTTGAATTTTCATACATAAGAAATTGTCATCTTTTCCCTCTTGTTTAGTTTTTTTTTTTGCTTCACTTTGTTCCATTCAAATACTGATAAAAATTTCGAGTAAGAAAAGGCAGTCCGCTCCTGAGGCTTGCTGGGAATGGGCCGCCGAGTAATGTGTTTTGTGACGACATGGCGCCCTCGATTCAAAGTTAATTTCGTGCCGCGCCCTCACAGGGATTTGTTTGGGTCTTGACATGTCTTGAGGTCGAGAGGCATTATGGGAGGGCCCTCGAGCGGCTCTCTGCCCGCCCTTCTCTACACTCTCCGCCTCTTTTACCGGCGAGGGTCGGCCTGTGTCCACACACGCGTAGGGTTGTGATGAAAAGCTCGTTTGAAGATCAATGCCCGCGGGACAGCATAATGGAGAGGCCGGAGCACTGTGACGCTGGAGAGGCCCAGTTTCTTATTCTCGGGAACATACGAGTCAGAGCAAAGGGCGGCGTTAGTCCTGTACAGTTGCTCCCGGGGCGCGGCGCTGCTCGGCGAATGATGTGGCCGAGGCTGTTCACTCCAGGGCCGCGCCGTCTAGCCTCGTCACCGCTGTAAATATTCTGCGCCTCCCTCCCACCACGAGGCGGCGCCGCCCCGCCATCGGAAACCACTAAAGTCGAAAATATCCGTCGACTGTGTTGACGCTGACGGAGGCTGAGCGGCCCTCCTCCCACGACGGCACGGGGCGGCTGCTACACACACACACACACACACACACACAGCATGGAATGCACACATACACCATGGGCGGGACTATAAGAGCTTAGCTCTGGCCCTGTAGACTACAAATAGGTAAATACACACACACACACACACACACACACACACACACACACACACACACACACCATAGGCGGCACAAGTAGGGCGCCTGTGTCTCCGTGGCCTCGGCGTATCGGCCTTGGCAACGATTTCTAGTCCATAGCAATTCCATTTTCAGGAAATTAATGCGGAATTTCTTTAGAAAACATTTTAATAAAATTTAAATCAGGGAAGGCATTCCCAAAGCAATTAAACGTCCGAAGCAAAAATTGCTTCACTTTAATTTACTCCACAGAAAGAACACGTTATTTTTTTGCAATCCCCGCCTCTAATGAACGAGTGTCGGCGTTATTTTTCATCATCAACGAGGCTCTGCTTGTTTACGCGGGGAAATAGGGCGGAAAGGGAACCGAGGAATGGGCTGAGAGGGGAAGGAGGCGAGGGATGCGAGGGAATGAGGCGAGAGATGCTAGTGAGAGAGGAGAAGAGGAATAAAAAGGAATATTGACCGCGGGAAGACAAATGAGGAAGTTGAGGAAGAAAGTGAAAAAGAAGGGCGAAGGAGAGAGGGTTAGGTGGAAGGAGGCAACGAGAAGATTGAGAAAAAAACGTATTTGGAAAAGAAGTGAGGACGATGGCGAAGTAAAAAGTTTAAGTGGGGTCACGGAGGAGAATGAGGAACTGTATTTGAGCCTTTGAAGAGTTGAGGAACACGGAAGAAGAGAGAGGAGAGAAAATCTAGGAGGAAGGAAGATGCAGTGGAGAGAACGAGTAAGAGAAAATCAGATAAAGAGGACAAGAGGAAAAGAGGGTAAGGATAGGATAGAATGCAGAGAAGGATTATGAGGGACGGGGATGACGAAGAGAACAAAGGAGAGGGCAATGTAGATAAGGGCTTGATAAAGAAGAGGGAACTGAAGAAGGGAAATGTCTAAGGAACTGAGTATTGGGGCCTTGGAGAACTGGAAGAAAGGGAGGGAGAAAGAGAATATTCATGGGATCAGAAGAAAAATGCAAAGGAGGACGAGATGTAGAGGAGGAAGAGGTGAGGAGGGAGAAGCAGGGAAGGGAAGGGGAGCAAGGAGAAGGGCGAGAAAATGGAGATGAGGAAGAAGAGAGACAAGGAAGGAGAAGCAGAGAAGAGAGGAATGCACGGAGCGAGAGAACGAAGACGGGACCAAGGACGAGAAAAAGAAAAATGACGAAGATGAAGGGTGAAGGAAGGAAGGAAGGAAGGGAGGGCAGGAAGACGTCGCAGCGGAGACAATGGAGGTGAAGACCCGTCACAAATTTGGCAGGAAGAATTGGAGGCGCCCGACCGCACGTTATGGCCGCCAAATTTAATGCCCCAATTCATCACGAGGAAAACTTCATTAAGAGGAGCAGTTGGGCGGCCGAGGTGCTCTCCGTCTCGCTCCTGAAGGCCCCTTGACATCCGCGCGGGAAGAAATGATACAACTTGGGGCGGGAGGACCAGTTACGAGGGTGCAGGAGTAGGGGGGGAGGGAGGGGGGGGGGGGGCTGTCTCCTTTCCTAACGCGAAGACGCTCATCAAGAAAAGGAGAACACGAAGAAAAGGAAAATGATATACAACTTGGTGCGGGAGGGCCATGCAGTTATGAGGGTGCCAGAGTATAGGTTTGTCTTCTTTTCTTACGCGAAGACACAGGAAGAAAAAAGAAAATTAGGCTCGTGTTGGAGTAGGGATTTGTCTTTTCTTCCTTACGCCAAGACACTCACGAGGAGGAAAAAAAGAACGACGAAGAAAAAAGAAATTATCCTCCGCTACGTCCCTGCATTTTTTTCCTTGCCTGCTCGCCGCCGCCACTCGAGGGAGGAATTAAGACTTAACGAGGTACAAGAGAAGAATGGAGGCGGCATATAGGACGAAGGAAAATGAAAGTGGATTAATGAGCGGAGTGAAAAACGTGAGAGATTAAGGAGAGCGAGAGAGCGTGAGAGAGAGAGGAGAAAAAATGAAAAAGAGATACATGAATTAGATTATGAGGATGCAGACATGAGGAGGACATTGATAAAGGAACTAACTATTTGAGATGAGTACTGTTGCCTCCTCTTCTTCCTCTTCTTCCTCTTCCTCCTTTCTTCTTAACACTGAACAACACAAAGCCATTTAGATACTAAGAATTCGTTAAAATACCAGACAATTTTTCCATGTCCTTCCTGGTTTTATTCCTTCCCCCTCCTCCTCTTCCACCTCAATCCCAGATCCTCCTCCTCCTCCTCCTTCTCTTCTTCCATCACTCACTCATCCTCGCGCGATAATTGGTTCCATTGAGGGCAGAGCGACGCACGCCTTCCATTACCTTCCATGGCTAAGGAGGCTGGTCGCCGCTTTGTCCGTTCACCGCCGTCATCACCGCCAGCCGCCGCCGTCCGCACCGCCGCTCAGAGCCTGTATTGGCGGAATCACCTCCAATCATGAGTTTATCCCCAGTGCTTCGGCTGGCGAGGTACTACACACACACACACACACACACACACACACACACACACACACACACACACACACACACACACACACACACACACACACACACACACACACACACACACACTTGTTCTTTATTTTTTCTTTTCTTTTTGTTTTAGTTTTAATATTTTTGGGTTTCCTTTTAGGTGAGTTTCGTTTTGGCTTTCTTCTTCTTCCTCCGTTCATTCTAAACAGTGCCCCTGAAATAAATGGTTTAATTACAGGGATTTTTGACATAATTTTCCATCGTTTCCACCACTCAGCTTCCTTCCCTTGTCCCTCCGCATTGTTTCCTCGGCTGCCTGATTTCTTTTTCCTTCTCTTCTTCCTCGGTTCGTCCCAAATATTGTCCCAGAACGTCTTGAATTAAGGGCATTCTTCTTTCTACATAATTCTACACCTTTACCAACGCTCTACTTCCTTCTCTTGTCCTCCTAATTTGCTCTCTCGACTGACTTCCTCTTCCTCCTCATCTTCTTTCTTGGGTTCCAAATAGTGTCCCAGAACGTCTTGGTTTCGGGACGTTCTCAGTCGGTTGGCCTTGACTCGACATAAACTTGAAGTCTTTTGTCGAGCTCTCCTTCCTCAATCTCCTGCCCGTCGGGTGTTCCAGGGGAATATATGTCTTATTCTCTCTCTCTCTCTCTCTCTCTCTCTCTCTCTCTCTCTCTCTCTCTCTCTCTCTCTCTCTCTCTCTCTCTCTCTCTCTCTCTCTCTCTCTCTCTCTCTCTCTCTCTCTCTTATTCTTTCGTGATTCCTTTTTTGCCTAATTTCTTCCTCTCTTTCCTCCCTCTCTCTCTCCCTCCTCCTCCTCCTCCTCCTCCAAGGTAATATTGCTATCCTCGAAAATCTTCAACAGCGAAAATCTTGGGATGAAAAATTTCACTGCAGTAATGTGGCGAACGTGTGTGTGTGTGTGTGTGTGTGTGGTTTATGACGTGTATGAGTGAGCGAGAAGCATAGAAGTAGGAGGAAATGAAGGAAGAGGAGGAGGAGGAGGAGGAGGAGGTAATGAGGAAGAGGCGAAGGAGATGGAATGAGGAGGAATATGTAGGAGCTAAGAGCCATCTAGTGTCGAGGAAAATGCACAATTATTTTCTCATTCTCTCGGAAAAAATAGACTTGCTTTATTCTTTTGTTTTTCTTTCAACTACTAAAAATGCACCTCTTTTTTTTTTTTCTTTCAGACTACTAAGATATCTGAAGGAGGCTGCGTGGTGGTGTTTGTCATCGAATGTAAAGTAAAACAAGTGTAGCATATATATAGCTGAGGTCTCTTATAAAACTTATTTGACGAACTACTTTTATGGCGGATGTTTAAGAGGTAACCCGCAGCCCAGCGTTCCCAGATATGCGATACATTATCCCGAAATACTCAAATTAGCTTCAGGAAAGTCGAAAACATCTCTTTTCAACGGTTTTAGTGAGAACTATGACAAAATCGTGCGTAGGTGTGAGGGAATAGGGTTAGAAGTCGGGTAGAAATCTGGAAATATTATGTTTTTCGTATGGTCATCTGTAACGCTGCGCCAGGCTCCTCACTCACTCAGTCGTAACATGCGCCTGGTGATGGGAGATTGAAGATTTGTTTCTTGATATTCTCAGTGTTTATATGGACCATGGAGAGCCAGAGTGGTCGTCAGGGAACAGCAGCATTAGCTAAGACTACAGTTCACACCAAGAGCAGTGGTTCATCTCCCAATGCTGCTTGCAGGTTCGTTCTTGGTCAGTGGTTTGGAGCCTCGCGCCGTGGTGTGAGTCCTCGTGTGTCTCAGTCGGCGCCGCAGGGTCGGGGAGTAGCTCAAACCACCTTAGTAAGTACAGCACTTCATGATTTATATTTGTTGTCAAGTTGCAGGCTCGGGAGATAGGGTACTGCTATAAGATATTTGATAGTTTTTTTCAAAGAATTATTTAGATTATATGAATGAAATGACAATATTGTGTTTCATGCAGAGGGATAGACAGATACATGTTTTAAAGTTCTGTTTCACGACACAACTTGTCCTCCGTTCACACACACACACACACACACACACACACTAAAGAAACGATGCACAAAATAAACCGGTGCTCGCAGGGGTTGCATAGTGACCCTAATATGGCCGTGGTAATGGTCAGGAACCCTTGCTGATTGCTGTGCCGTCGTTAGCATGTGTGTGTGTGTGTGTGTGTGTGTTAGCGAGGGCGGGCTGGGCTGCCTCACTACTAGGATGGGGCGCTTGTGTCGTTGTGGCGGTGTACGTGAACGAAATTAAAACGACAATGTAATCATGTTAGCTATTTTCCTTCCCAAAGTCTGTTAATCGAGCTTGATTGTGTGTATGTGTGTGTGAGCGTGATTTGAGGCGTAATGTAAGAGTTACTTGTGCAATTTACGGCAGTGGAGTTAAAACTAAGGGTCTGCATAGGAGGGAACAAAGAGGGCCCAAGCTATGTCGATGAGTCTGGTGCCTGTACATGATCATCTAACATGCCAAAGTGCATTCATATGGAGTCTAGTAGGATGCCATATTTTCTCGGGGGATGTCTTGGCCTTCCCATCCCCCTTTGAGGCTACATTCACGGTCTTACCTGCCACTCTGAAGAACAATTTTAGGATGATATTTATTTCTCCCATGTTGTATTTTTTTTCTAGCTCAGTGCGGGAATGCAGCATGTATCGTACACGCTTTCGGTTATGCAATTAATGGCCCGCAGTATATTTTATAGGTGGGCAAGGTCAGCGCGCTGTATATATACATAGGCGGGGCAATATTTCCCAGTCAGAGAATAATGGAAATGCGAGCAGCCAACAAACTA
Source organism: Eriocheir sinensis (assembly GCF_024679095.1). Lineage (NCBI taxonomy): Eukaryota > Metazoa > Arthropoda > Malacostraca > Decapoda > Varunidae > Eriocheir > Eriocheir sinensis. The sequence goes on from NC_066526.1 coordinate 11,489,652, forward strand.
TCTCGCAGTGCAGTGGCGGCGCGCAGCACACCGCCCGCCTCGCATTCTTTACACGACCGATGATACACCAACGAGCACGAGCCCTCACCGGCGCGCTGGGGGGGAATGCAGCAATGCGTGTATAATGACTGGAGTTCCTGCATCGGTAATCTTGGTGTTAGCGTCATGTTAAGCTTCCATTGGCGTAGATTGCATAGCTTCCCTTCATTCTCTGTGATGTGAATTGACTTATCTTTAGTTATTTTTATCTCTTGTCGTTGGGTCAGGTTTTATCTTGCTCTGATCTCATATTCATATTCATATTCGTGAACATTTCGCCACACAAGCACAT
>NC_066526.1:11499982-11582482 GCF_024679095.1 Eriocheir sinensis
GTTTTCCCTAAAAAAGCGAAGGATAAGAGGGGACTTAATTGAAGTGTTCAAAATCCTTAATGGATTCGACAACATTAAACCAGATTGTCTATTTCAGAGAGACACCAACACAATAACACGCAGCAACGGTATGAAGTTAAAGGGAAACCGATGTAACACACTGGTGCGCAAAAGTTTTTTTCAATAATAGAGTCGTCGATCGCTGCAATAGACTCCCACCGTCAGTAGTTAGCGCACAGAGTATCAATAGCTTTAAGTCTTCATTGGATAAGTACTTCAGGGATATAAATTTATACTGACCCTTCTTCGCATGTTTACAGACAGATTGCAGCAAGACGTCAACCTAAATCCATATTATTCTCCCCCACAACCTAGATTGCAAATAGCGTAAGTTAACAATAGAGTAAAGCAACAGTTAATGTCCGGATGACAGGTGGAGTGAGGTGTGGGTGCAGTAAGGTGACAGGTTACTGGTGCAGTGCCTAGTACCGCCGGTAAAACAAGGATCATGCCTCCACCTGTGCCCCTGAAACTACACCTCACCCATCGTGAGTATTAGGGGGGATCCTGAGGCTGCCCTGTGTAGGCCACTCGGCCTCTTCCAGTATCCTTGTGTTTCTGTGTTCTAATGTTCTTATGTAATGAAGTCATTTTCCCCCACAGCTTAGGTTACCAGTAGTGTAAGTTAAGGGTAGTAATTTCCTCTTATTTCTCTCTTTACTGTAAAATTTGCATGTCCCTTTCTTCCTTAAAGGTACATGGTGTTCCCTTTTAACTATTTCCTGCCGGCACGTTGCCGCAGGGAGAGGTGGGTGGGGAGGAGCCTTCATCTTTTCTGTTCTGTCCTACCACACGTAGATTACTAGTAGTAGCGGTAGTAAACAGACACCCTCGCCATAGACCGATAGGTCTCCTGGTGTCTGTTCTTCCTATGTATTCCTATGAATTCCTCCTCCTCGTTGCCCTTCCATCTGCTTCCCCCTCCACACACACACACACACACACACACACACACACACACACACTACAAGTTACTACACGGCGAAGCTCCGTTATTCGACTCGTTGGCCGCTGTAATCAGTCTCCAGATTTGGCCTTTGAGACGGGAAAGTTTGGAGGATGGCAATTTCCCTTCCCGCACGTCATGAAGAGGAGAAGGAGGAGGAGGAGGAGGAGGGGGGGAGGAGAAGGAGGAGGTCTTGTCGTGTGTGTGTGTGTATATATATATAAATATATATATATATATATATATATATATATATATATATATATATATATATATATATATATATATATATATATATATATATATATATATATATATATATATATATATCAACGAAAGTTTAGGTTTGAAAGTAATATTTGAGTTTTATTAAGTTTCATATTCCACGTGTAATATTTTCTGAAGTGCTTGAGTCTTTTTGCTAATTCATTATTTGAGGTTGAGGAGGAGGAGGCCGAAGAGGAGAAAGAGGGCGGAGGAGGCGGAGGAGGACGAGGAGGAGGAGGAGGAGGCCGAGGAGGAGGAGGAGGAGGAGGAGGAGGAGGAGGAGGAGGCCGAGGAGGAGCAGGAGGACGAGGAGGAGGAGGAGGAGGTCATACAGTATATATATATATATATATATATATATATATATATATATATATATTATATTTATATATATATATATATATATATATATATATATATATATATATATATATATATATATATAATTAAAAAAAAAGCCCGCTACTCGCTGCTCCTAAAGTAAAATAAAAGAGGTGGCCGAAAGGAAGATCAAATACAGGAGGAGAGGTGTCCTGATACCCTCCTCTTGAAAGAGTTCAAGTCGTAGGCAGGAGGAAATACAGATGAAGGAAGATTGTTCCAGAGTTTACCAGCGTGAGGGAAGAAAGAGTGAAGATGCTGTTTAACTCTTGCATAAGGGGTTTGGACAGTATAGGGATGAGCATGAGTAGAAAGTCGAGTGCAGCGGGGCCGCGGGAGGGAGGGAGGCATGCAGTTAGCAAGTTCAGAAGAGCAGTCAACGTGGAAATATCGATAGAAGATAGAAAGAGAGGCAACATTGCGGCGGAACTTAAGAGGTAGAATACTATCAGTATGAGGAGGAGAGCTGATGAGACGAAGAGCCTTAGCCTCCACTCTGTCCAGAAGAGCTGTGTGAGTGGAGCCCCCCCACACATGAGATGCATACTCCATACGAGGGCGGACAAGGCCCCTGTATATGGACAGCAACTGTGCAGGGGAGAAGAACTGACGGAGACGATACAGAACGCCCAGCCTCGAGGAAGCTGATTTAGTAAGAGATGAGATATGAGAGATGAGACCGTCTACCACGGCAGAAATAGAACAGTCAGAAAGGAAACTGGAGGTAAAGGTACAGAGAGAAGGATAGAAACCGTAGGAGGGTAGTTTAGAAAGCAAAGATTTGTGCCAGACCCTATCAAAAGCTTTTGATATGTCCAGCGCAATAGCAAAAGTTTCACCGAAACGGCTAAGAGAGGATGACCAAGAGTCAGTTAAAAAGGCAAGGAGATCACCAGTAGAACGCCCCTTGCGGAACCCATACTGGCGATCAGATAGAAGGTCAGAAGTGGAAAGGTGCTTTTGAATCTTCCGGTTAAGGATTGATTGAAAAGCTTTAGATAGACAAGAAAGTAAATCTATAGGACGGTAGTTTGAGGGATTGGAGAGGTCACCCTTCTTAGGCACAGGCTGTGTGTAGGCGTACTTCCAGCAAGAAGGAAAGGTAGATGTTGACAGGCAGAGGCGAAAGAGTTTGACCAGGCAGGGTGACAGCACGGAGGCACAGTTTTTAAGGACAATAGGAGGCACTCCATCAGGTCCATAAGCCTTCTGAGGATTGAGGCCAGAGAGGGCATAGAAAACATCATTTTGAAGAATCTTTATAACAGGCATAAAGGAGTCAGAGGGGGGATGAGTAGGAGGAATATGCCCAGAATCGTCCAGAGTGGAGTTTTAGAAAAAGCTTGAGAGAAGAGTTCAGCCTTAGAGATAGATGAGACGGCAGTGTTGCCGTCAGGACTGAGAGTGGAGGGAAAGATGAAGAAGTGAAGTTGGAGGAGATGTTTTGGCTAGATGCCAGAAGTCACAGGAAGAGTTAGAGAAAGCAAGTTTTTGGCATTTTCTAATAATGAAAGAATTTTTGGTTAGTCGGAGAAAAGATTTGGCACGAATTCGGGCAGAAATGAAAAGTTCATAATTAGCATTAGTTTGAAGGCTCTGGTACCTATTTTGATCTACATCTCTATCATTGACAGCACGAGAACAAGCGAGATTAAACCAAGGCTTTAGCGTGAGGGAGAGAAAGAACGAGGAATGTATGCCTCCATTCCAGAGACAATCACCTCTGTGATGCGCTGAGCACACACAGAGGGTCTCTATCCTGGAAGCAATAATCAGTCCACGGGAAATCGGAACAGTACATCCTCAGGTTGTCCCACCGAGCTGAAGCAAAATGCCAGCAGCATCGCCTCGTCGGTGGGTCCAGAGGGTGTACAGGAGCGATAGGACTGTATGGAGATATAAGATTTTGATCGGATGAGCCAAACGGTGATAACTGTTTGACAGAATATGTAGAAAGTTTTGAGGTAATGAAGATGTCTTGAATGTTGGGCCGATCTCCAAGACGGTCAGGGAATACGTGTAGGGTGCTGGACCAACTGCTCTAGGTCGTTGAGGATAGCAAAGTTGTGAAACTTGTTCACCAGGATGGTCAGTGAAAGAGGATGAAAGCCAAAGCTGGTGGTGAACATTGAAATCCCCTAGGATGGAGATTTCAGCGAAGGGAGAATGGGTCAAGATGTGCTCCACTTTAGAATTCAAATAGTCAAATAATTTTACATAGTTGGTAGAGTTAGGTGAGAGATAAACAGCACAGATGTATTTAGTAATAGAATGACAATGAAGTCTTAGCCAGATGGTGGAAAATTCAGAAGAGTCAAGGTTGTGGGCACGAGAGCAAGTGATGTCGTTGCGCACGTAGGCGCAACATCCAGCTTTGGATTGAAATTTAGGATAGAGATAGTAGGAGGGAACAGAGTAGAGATTGCTGTCAGTAGCCTCAGAAACCTGTGTTTCGGTAAGGAAGAGAAGGTGAGGTTTAGAGGAGGAGAGATGATGTTCCACAGAATGAAAATTAGAGCGAAGACCGCGAATATTGCAGAAATTGAGAAGAGGTTCGAGGAGTTATCAAGACACCTCTCGGGTCGGCAGCCAGAAGGGGAGTCCTCCCTGGGGGAATCTGTGGTCCCCCCCCCCAGGTCAGGACTCCGAGGCTTGATGTAGGTGGGCCATTTTGAAGTTTGAATTTTGGGAAAAGGTGTATATGTTGTGTGAATGTAGTGTGGTGTGGATAGAGAGAGGATCTGTCTTTAGAGAGCATGCTGAACTACTCTCCGGTGTTGGTGAGACAATAGGGAAACGGTTAGTGAGGACATGGGAAGGGTCTTTGGAGGCTTCAGCTCCTTCTCACCTCCCATATATACCTCACCGGGAGTGGCTTGCGCCCGTTCGGTAGGTGTCTTCCTACCTACTCCAGCTAATATATATATATATATATATATATATATATATATACTATATATATATATATATATATATATATATATATATATATATATATATATATATATATATATATACTATATATATATATATATATAGAAGAGGAGGAGGAGGAGGAGGAGGAGGAGGAGGAGGAGGAAGAGGAATAAGTCTTGCAGTATACTGTACCAATGAAAATTTAAGTCGTAGTTTTTATTATTTTCTTTTTATAATCAAAGTTGCGGTAAATCTTTCTTTTGGCTTCCGTTCAGTTCAGGCGGTGCGTGTGTTGTGCTGGTGTTGTTTTTGGCTTGCTTTGTGTTGCAATGTGCAGCGTTGTTTTGCCCCGGCGTGTGTGTTGTTGTGTTGTTGTGCTTCTGCTGCTAATGTGCAGTGGATCGCTTTGTTTGTTAGTGTTGCCGTTGTGTGTGTTGCTGCTGCGCTGGTCCTTATATTAACCTGGTGTAGTGTTTTGTTGCTCTCTCTCTCTCTCTCTCTCTCTCTCTCTCTCTCTCTCTCTCTCTCTCTCTCTCTCTCTCTCTCTCTCTCTCTCTCTCTCTCTCTCTCTCTCTCTCTCTCTCTCTCTCTCTCTCTCTCTCTCTCTCTCTCTCTCTCTCTCTCTCTCTCTCTCTCTCTCTCTCTCTCTCTCTCTCTCTCTCTCTCTCTCTCTCTCTCTCTCTCTCTCTCTCTCTCTCTCTCTCTCTCTCTCTCTCTCTCTCTCTCTCTCTCTCTCTCTCTCTCTCTCTCTCTCTCTCTCTCTCTCTCTCTCTCTCTCTCTCTCTCTCTCTCTCTCTCTCTCTCTCTCTCTCTCTCTCTCTCTCTCTCTCTCTCTCTCTCTCTCTCTCTCTCTCTCTCTCTCTCTCTCTCTCTCTCTCTCTCTCTCTCTCTCTCTCTCTCTCTCTCTCTCTCTCTCTCTCTCTCTCTCTGTCTCTCTCTCTCTCTCTCTCTCTCTCTCTCTCTCTCTCTCTCTCTCTCTCTCTCTCTCTCTCTCTCTCTCTCTCTCTCTCTCTCTCTCTCTCTCTCTCTCTCTCTCTCTCTCTCTCTCGACGTTCCGGCTCTGTTTTGGTGCAGTCTCGGTGCTGTTCCTGTTCTTTTATCACGGCACCAATGAGATACTGCAATCCTGTTTGTCTGTGTGTGTGTGTTGTGTGTGTGTGTGAGTGTGTGTCGGGGGGTCACTGTTTGTTGCTTCTCTCTCTCGTGTAGCTCCCCCCATCCTTTACCATTTCCTCCCCCCCCCACCACACACACACACACATCAACCCAGTGCAGTCTCCAGGCAGCCATAGAATAAAAATGATAAAACGTAGGTGACTGTTGCTGCTCTCCTCTGTTCACCTCCACCCAAGCTTCCACCCACACCTCCACCCATACACCCACACACCCACTCCGCCCATAGTCGCCAGGCAGTCACGGAATAAAGAATAACAAAACACAACGGTCCATAATTTCGCCGGGCGCCATGCATGCTGTGACCGGGCGGGCTTTATACCAAAACGTGATGGATTACCGCTGTGTTTGGAACTCTTTCATCGGGGCGCCGCGCTGCCGGGACGCAATAACCGTGAATATTAATGAGGAGGCCGTGGATCAGGCGGGAGGCGCGGCCGCTGCTGGAGTCACGAAAAACGGTGCTTTGTGTATTTCGGCGCCAGGGACGGTATGCTCAGACGCTTCCGCCGCTCACATCAACTACTTCCAAGGGCCGAATGCGAGATAATTCGGGTTATAATGAATGTTTATATAGATTCATGGTACAGAAAAAGGATTAAACTGCCACCAGGGTCATAAAACTACCCCTGGATTTGCCCCAAAGTCGTACGAAGGCCTTGTCAAATGTGTGGGATTGGGCGCTCCGAAATGTTTAAGAAGGCGCCAGGCTGGGTCGGCGAGCACGCGTCCCTCACCCACGGAAACAAAGCCACCAGTACATTTTCCTACCCGCGTATAGTTATCCTTTTATCCCTTTTGGCGCTCCCTCGTTTTCACGCCGCTCTCTTGAAAATTACACGCATTTTTTCCCCTTTCAAAGTCTTCACCAAACGCTCCGCTAACGGGCCTGAAAATAAAATAATGACGATTCAGTCTCGGAGGCGCTCGTGTGTGCGTACGTATGTAATTTGCATCGTCAATATTCTGGTAGTGAACCTCATCCTTCCTCTCCCTCCTCCTCTCTCCTCATTCCTCCTCTTCCTCCTTTCTCCGCCTCAGCACGTATCAGCACTCAGCACTACAAGACCACGTACGATCGGTTGTGACTGCGCTCAGCATCCTTCTTCTGGCTACTTCTCTGATGCAACACATGCGAACACGCTGACTCGGGCCGCGATATTGCTGATGAGTGTTGTCGGGCAGACGTAGAGACAGGAGGAGGAGGAGATACAGGCGGGAGAGGGTAGGTGAGGTAAGAGGAAGGAAGAGGAAAACAATAGGGTGAATAAAGGAAAAGGCTAAGCAAAGAAAGATGAAGAAAAGAGAGAGAGAGAGAGAGAGAGAGAGAGAGAGAGAGAGAGAGAGAGAGAGAGAGAGAGAGAGAGAGTCGAAAGAAAGCGTGGGTGTCAGTAGTAGTAACAAAAGTAAAATGCAAATCCAATCACTTCTTTCAATGATCCTCCATTTTTTTCACTCTAAGTTATTCACGAAAAAAAATCCCTCTTCTTTTAAATGTATAACAGAATTTCACGACAAGAAAGAATAAGATTTTTCTCCCACGGATATATTTTTGCGGGGCTCGATTCTTTTAGGGACAACGTTACATGGGATGGACAGACGCTGAGGGGAGGGTAAGGGCGCTGACAGGGAGAGGCGAGGGGAACGGACGAAAGGAGAGAGAAAGAGAAAGGGGGAGAGAGAGGTGGAAATAGTGACAGTGGATATGGAGGGAGAGAATAGGAAGCGAAGAGGGGAAAGAATGAGGAGAGAGGGAGAGAGAAGGGAGGAGAGTAAGAGAGAGAGGGGAAAGATATGAGAAGTAGTGAGAGGGAGAAGAAAGAGTAGAGAAGGAGAGAGAGAAAGGGGGAAATAAGTCTTCAATGAGAGGGAAAGAGAGGAAGAATGAGTGGAGAGAAAAAAAAAGAGAAAGAGGGAATGAATGGAGCTTTCATGAGAGGGAAAAAAGAGAGGGAGGGGAGGAGGAGCTGAGAGGAGGAGAGAGGGAGAAGGAGGGGCGTGGGTGAACAGGAGAGGGAGAGAAAGGAGGGATGAAGTGTCTGTCTGTCTGTCTGTCTGTCTTATTACTTTCCCCACTAACTGTTACAGAATTAAAACCAAAATAAAGTTAGCAGTAAAATGGATGTACATAAAAACCATTGACCGGACAGAGAAATTGATAGTGTTAGTTGCAAATTAATATCACTTCAATGCTACGTCCGCCACTCTTCGCTTTCGTTACGTCCTGCACACTCGGTTAAAATGAAAGCGAAAAAAAAAAGGTTATTAATTGATGTTTTATAATAGTTCGTCAGTTTTTTTGGTTCTAGTTGTCTGGGAATAGATCTCTCGTGTCTGTAGAATCTGAAATAGTTGAAAGGAAAGGGAGGGGTAACCTTATACACACACACACACACACACACACACACACACACACACACACACACACGTAGGGTCACTAGCTATAATTTCAACGCTTGCTAATCAATCTCATGTTCTTTCACCTTACCTGTGTTCTCCCCTCATTTTATTTCCTCCTCCTCTTTAACTTCATCTCTCGTACCTCCCTCCCTTTCAGTTTAATCTCTCCTCTATCTCTTCGTCTTGATTTTTCCCTCTTCTTTGCTCTCTCTCCTTCCATCTGTTGTTTGGGAGATCAACCTCTGCTCAACCTTACACCTCGAGCCTCGCCAGAACACAAGGGCTACCTGTCTTGCTGTCATTTCCCATCTTGTTAAGGTCTTGTGTTACCCTTCAGTGCATTGGTCCCTCTATTGCCTTTCATTCTGTTCTTCTCATTCTTCTCTCCCTTTCATCTCCCTTACTGCCCCGTGGTAAGCCCTCAGTCATCCTATCTCGTTTTTACTTCTTCCTCTCCTCCGTTTATTTGTTTTCCTATTTTCTTTTATTTCCCATCCTTGGTAAGCTTTTAATTGCCCCACATCTTGCTTTTCTTTACCTCTTCGTTCCGTTTTGTTTCGTTATCTTCGTCTTTCCTCCTCCTCCTTCACCCTTTTATCCTCTTTACTGTTCTCTCAATCTCTCTTTCTCTCTTCCATCTTGCTCCTGTGTCCTTCTCTCCCTTCCCTTCATCATTAGTATTTCCTTCTCCTCTTACTCTTACTCTTATCCACTCCTCTGCTTCTCCTTTCGTTTCTGTCATCTCCGTTTCTCTTCCATCCTTCTCGTTTGTCCATTCCTCCCTTCCTTCCTCTCTACCCTTCATCATTAAAGCTTCTTCCCTTACAGTACACTCCTATCTACTACTCCGCTTCTCCTTTCTTCTCTATAATATGTCTTTCTTATTTTCCTGTTCCCTCCTCCCGTCCTTCATCTCTTCCGTTCATCATTAGTGGTTCCTCCTTTCCTTACAGTACACTCTTATCCACTCTTCAGCTTTTTCCTTTGTCTATATCCATCAGTTATTCTCTTTTCCTATTGTCTCTTCTGCCCTTCCACCCTCTCCAATCCTTCCTTGCTTTCAGTCGCGTCTCTTCTTCCCTTTCAACATCTCTTCATCGTTAGTGATCCTCCCTTTGCCTCCCTTTTCTCTTCTCTCCAAACTTAAACCTTTCCTCCCTCTCCGTCTCCTCACTTTCCTCCCTTCCTCCCTCTCTCCTTACCTGTTTCCCTCCTCCGCCTTACCTACCTGTCTCCCTCCCTCCTTACCTGTCTGTCCACCTCCCTCCCTCTACCTCTTTACTTTCCTCCTTCCCTCCCTCTCTCCTTCCCTCTCTCCCTCCTCCGTACCTACCTGTCTCCTTCCCTCCTTACCTATCTGCCTCCCTCCCTCCCTCTGCCTCCTTATTTTCCTCCATCCCTCCCTCTCTCCTTACCTATCTCCCTCTTCCTTATCTACATGTCTCCCTCCCTCCTTAACTATCTACCTCCTCTCCTCCCCCCCTCTGCCTCCTTACTTTCCTCCCTCCCTCCCTCTCTCCTTACCTATGCCTCTCCCACTCCTTACCTATGCCTCCCTCCTTCCCTACCCATTTATCTACCTACCTTCCTTCCTCTTTCCCTCCCTCCTTCCCTCCCTCCCTACCTGTCTACCTTTCTTTTTCTTTCTCTGTTGGTTTCGCCTCTCACATGTTTTTTTTTTATTTTTTTTTTTACCTTGAACCTTCATTATAATTTTTCTGTAATGACTTTTTGTTTCGGCAATATTTTCTTTTTTGGGATTCAATTTCTGGATCCTTCCCTGCCTCGACAATGGCACCAAGTTTCGTGTTTCATATGTCTTTTTTTTTTTTTTTGGTGTTCTTATTTGTGTGTGTGTGTGTGTGTGTGTGTGTGTGTGTGTGTGTTTTATTTGTGTGTTTTGTCGTTGTTTTTGTTTTTGTTTTTACAGAAGTGGACGTGACTGGGAAGGAGGTAGGGGGAGGGAGGGAGAGAGAAAAGGGGGAGAGGGGGAGAGGGTGGAGGGGGGGAGGAGGTGGTTGTTTGAAATGAAGGTCGCCATCCGTGTTTATTTATGCTTTTTTTTACTTTTTTCTTCTGTTCTGTAGTAATGAGAGAGAGAGAGAGAGAGAGAAAAGGGGAGAAAGAAAGGGAGAGCTCAATAATTCAACACCCTTGTTCTTCCTCAGTAACCTCCACTACCTCCACCACCACCACCACCACTACCTCCACCACCACCACCACTACTTCCACCACCACCTCCACCACCACCACCACCTCCACCGCCACCACCACCACTACCTCCACCACCACCACCACCACCACCACCTCATGTAAGACCCACGTTTGTTGTATCTATTTGCGTACTTGCAGTCTTAAAAAGGTGGTGTCGGCTATTGCTCTTTGCTCTGTGTTTGTCTTTTCGTGTTTGTCTCACCCCGCTCCTAAATGCGTGTGTGTGTGTGTTTGTTCATGTTTGTTGACGTGTTTTTCTCTCGTCTGTTTATATGTGTTTGTGCGTGTGTGAGTTGCTACTTTTAATTTCTTGCTTTGATATACGAGTTATTTTGTCTGTGTGTGTGTGTGTGTGTGTGTGTGTGTGTGTGTGTGTGTGTGTGTGTGTGTGTGTGTGTGTGTGTGTGTGTGTGTGTGTGTGTGTGTGTGTGTGTGTGTGTGTGTGTGTTCCTTTTCCTTTTATTTACTTCCCTTCCTTCTTTCCTTCCTTCATTTTAATCGCTCCACATCTTTCTTTTTCTCTTTGTTTCATTTTGTTTTGTTATTCTCGTCGTCCCTCCTGTTTCTGTGTGTGTGTGTGTGTGTGTGTGTGTGTGTGTGTGTGTGTGTGTGTGTGTGTGTGTGTGTGTGTGTGTGTGTGTGTGTTCGGGCTAAGCTACGAGCACCGCAGGGCAGGAAGAAAGCAAGGGCCAGTAGGTATAAGTCTGGGCCAGTGCATTCATACATAATGAGGTTTATGGACACTTCATTAAATTATTGGAACCATTTATTGTTGGGCGGCCGAGATTGGTTTTGGGGATGCCTGGAGGAGGAGGAGGAGGAGGAGGAGGAAGACGAGGACGAGAACGAAGAAAAAGAGGACGAGGAGGAGGAGGAATAGGAAGGGAAAGAGAAAGAGGAGGAGGAAGAGGAAGAGGAGCGCTTTTTGCGTGTGTGTGTGTGTGTGTGTGTGTGTGTGTGTGTGTGTGTGTGTGTGTGTGTGTGTGTGTGTGTGTTTGTGTGATTCATGTGTTACCACCTATTATGAAAGAGGCCCCACTAATAGTACCACTGCATAACACACACACACGCACACGCACACGCACACACACACACATACCCCCCCCCTTACACACACAGGAACATAATATAATAGAAAAAAAAATTTAAAAGAAAAACGAAAGGCACTTGTCTGTACAGTTATGGGTCAGGAGGAGTGAAAAAGAATTGCCCATTTATTCGGCGCAAGCATCGAAGAGGAAGAAAAAACGGGGGATAAAATGGGAGGCTTCAGCAGGTAATGGGAAGTCGTTACCTGGTCATGCACCTCACCTATGTGCGCGAACACCTGGTAGTTTTTAGGCAACAGAATATTTTGTCGCCTTTTTGTGAGTTTTATTATTCTTTGGGGATGGAGTCATTTTAAGGTTTCCCGCTCGTTGATTTTTGGGAAACATTTTGTCGTATTTTTTGTTAGTTTTATTAAAGGTGATGAAGTAATTTTAATATTTCTCAGGCGTTGATTTTTAGGTATCAGAGTATTTTGTCTTTTCTGCGAGTTTTATTATGGTGTTTAAAGTCATTCTAATACTTTTCACTCGTTGATTTTCCACAGGTGTACTTAAAGGCTAGTTATTTTTTTTATTTTTTTTATTTTTTTACAGCAAAGGAGACAGTTCAAGGGCACAAAAAAAGCAAACATTAATAAAAAAAAGCCCGCTACTCACTGCTCCTAAAAAGAATCCAAAGAGGTGGCCGAAAGATAGGTCAGTTTCGGGAGGAGAGGTGTCCTGATACCCTCCTCTTGAAAAAGTTCAAGTCGTAGGCAGGAGGAAATACAGATAAAGGAAGATTGTTCCAGAGTTTACCAGCGTGAGGGATGAAAGAGTGAAGATGCTGGTTAACTCTTGCATAAGGGGTTTGGACAGTATAGGGATGAGCATGGTAGAAGTCGAGTGCAGGGGCCTGGAGGGGGAGGCATGCAGTTAGCAAGTTCAGAAGGGCGGTCAGCGTGGAAATATCGATAGAAGATAGAAAGAGAGGCAACATTGCGGAATTTAAGAGGTGAAGACTATCAGTATGAGGAGGAGAGCTGATGAGACGAAGAGCCTTAGCCTCCACTCTGTCCAGAAGAGCTGTGGTGGAGCCTCCCCACATGAGATGCATACTCCATACGAGGGCGGACAAGGCCCCTGTATATGGACAGCATCTGTGCAGGGAGAAGAACTGGCGGAGACGGTACAGAACGCCCAGCCTCGAGGAAGCTGATTTAGTAAGAGATGAGATATGAAGTTTCCAGTTGAGATTTTGAGTTAAGGATAGACCGAGGATGTTTAGTGTTGAGGAAGGTGATAGCTGGGTGTTGTCAAAGAATAGGGATAGTTGTTTGGAAGATTGTGTCGAGTGGATAGGTGGAGAAACTGTGTTTTAGAGGCGTTGAAGGACACCAGGTTCTTCTTGCCCCAATCGGAAATAATAGTAAGGTCTGAGGTTAAGCGTTCTGCAGCCTCCAGCCTTGAGTCGTTAAGTTCCTGAAGGTGGGTCTTCTATTAAAAGAAGTTGAATAATGCAGAGGAATCATCGGCGTAGGAATGGATAGGACAGTTCGTTTTGGAAAGAAGATCATCAATGAACAACAGAAAAGAGTGGGAGATAGGATAGAACCCTGTGGGACACCACTGTTAATAGATTTAGGGAAGAACAGTGACCGTCTACCACGGCAGAAATAGAACGGTCAGAAAGGAAACTGGAGATAAAGGTACAGAGAGAAGGATAGAAACCGTAGGAGGTGGTTTAGAAGCAAAGATTTGTGCTAGACCCTATCAAAAGCTTTTGATATGTCCAGCGCAATAGCAAAAGTTTCAATTGAAACGGCCGAGAGATGATGACCAGGAGTCAGTTAAGAATGCAAGAAGATCGCCAGTAGAACGCCCCTTACTGAATCCATACTGGCGATCAGAAAGATGATCAGAAGTGGATGGGTGCTTATGAATCTTCCTGTTAAGGATTGATTCAAAAGCTTTAGATAGACAGGAAAGGAAAGATATAGGACGGTAGTTTGAGCTAGGGATTAGAGCGACCACCCTTCCTAGGCACAGGCTGTATGTAGTCGTACTTCCAGCAGGAAGGGAAGGTACATGTTGAAAGGAAGAGACGAAAGAGTTTGAGCAGGCAGAGTGTCAGCACGGAAGCATAGTTTTTAATGACAATAGGAGGCACTCCTTTAGGCCCATAAGCCTTCTGAGGATTGAGGCCAGAGAGGGCATAGAAACATCATTTTTAAGGATATTAATAACAGGCATAAAGGAGTCAGAGTGGGGGATGAGTAGGCGGAATATGCCCAGAATAGTCCTGAGTGGAGTTTTTACAGAAAGTTTGAGAAAAAAGTTCAGCCTTAGAAATAGATGAGCCGGCGGTGCTGCCGTCAGGACTGAGGAGTGGAGGAAAGATGAAGAAGTGAAGTTGGAGGAGATGTTTTGGCTAGATGCCAGAAGTCACGGGAAGAGTTAGAGAAAGCAAGGTTTGACATTTTCTATTAATCAAAAAATTTATGGATAGTCGGAGAATAGATTTGGCACTATTTCGGGCAGAAAAGTAAACTTCATAATTAGCATTAGTTTGAAGGCTCTGGTACCTTTTGTCAGCTACCTCTATCATTGACAGCACGAGAACAAGCGTGATTAAACCAAGGCTTTTAGCGTGAGGAGTAGAGAAAAAACGAGGAATGTATGCCTCCATTCCAGAGACAATCACCTCTGTGATGCGCTGAGCACACACAGAGGGGTCTCTATCCTGGAAGCAATAATCATTCCACGGGAAATCGGAAAAGTACATCCTCAGGTCGTCCCACCGAGCTGAAGCAAAATGCCAGAAGCATCCCCTCTTCGGTGGGTCCATAGGCTGTACAGGAGCGATAGGACAGAATGCAGAAATAAGATTGTGCTCGGAGGAGTTCAACGGAGAGAACAGTTTGACAGAATAAGCAGAAGGGTTTGAGGTAAGGAAGAGGTCTAGAATGTTGGGCCGATCTCCAAGACGGTCGGGAATACGTGTAGGGTGCTGGACCAACTGCTCTAGGTCGTTGAGGATAGCAAAGTTGTAGGCTTGTTCACCAGGATGGTCAGTGAAAGAGGATGAAAGCCAAAGCTGGTGGTGAACATTGAAATCTCCTAGGATGGATATTTCAGCGAAGGGAGAGTGGGTCAAGATGTGCTCCACTTTAGAATTCAAATAGTCAAATAATTTTACATAGTTGGTAGAGTTAGGTGAGAGATAAACAGCACAGATGTATTTAGTAATAGAATGACAGTGAAGTCTTAACCAGATGGTGGAAAATTCAGAAGAGTCAAGGTTGTGGGCACGAGAGCAAGTGATGTCGTTGCGCACGTAGGCGCAACAACCTGTGTGAATATAGTTAAGAATCGCTATTTTCTCGCCTTGTACGTTAATTTATCATGATGCTTATGTAGTCATTATAATATTTCCCAGGCGTTAATTTCCGCAATGTTGCTAAAAGGCTAGTTAATAATACCCGTGTATATACATTTATTGCAGACGTGTCGAACGGTGCACATTTGTTTTTTTTCCTAATGGATTAATTTTTTCCGCCAGAGCTACTGTTTTATATTTAATCTTTATGGTCAGAGCACACGTGTCGAAGAGTACAACTGCGATGCGTTTTTTTATGGAATTGAATTGTTTTTCGGTGAGGTATTTATATATCAGAACAATACATTGGAGGTTATTGTACACAAATGAAAAATCACAAATTGCAGCTCACTCTTCATTGCACATAATGTTAATTGATGACATGTCGTTAATCTCTGCGTGAATTAACGATACCACAGACTTGAAAATCAAACTAAGACCAAAACGTCTTTTTTCACACCATGGAAGTCTAACATAAATGACTTGGAGATTTATTGACTCGTATGTTTTATGTCTGGTTCACTCGCGGCTTTAGCGAACCACTCCCATCAGTAATGGAACAGCCATATGCGGCCAGAATAGAATGTTGAGTAAAGATAAAGCAACACTCTGGGCAAGCAAGTATTATTGATCAAGGGAAAGTAGGTGTTTTGTTATGACTATATGGATTCGATGGAACGATTTCTGAGACACGTCTTCCATCCCATTTTAGAGATTTTTTCAATCTGGGTTCTGAAGAAGCAGAACTTTCCGAAAGTGATTATGAACATGCTCAGAATGCTTTGGAAAGTAGCTGGGTGTCAGAGCCTGGAAGGACAGAGCTTTGCTGCTTTATGTAAAAAGTGGATGTATGGTCCGATGTGATGTCTTCCCTAGAGTAGTGAGGTATTTTGAAAACCCAGTGAGGTTGGATATTGTAAATTATGTTAGCCTGCCATGATTTGGTTTATGACTCCTTTTCTGCTAAAGAGTGTAGCAGGAATTAGAGGTGCTTAGGGAAGCCCAGATATATATCATTGCATTCAAACAAATGTGCGTAGGGCAAAGGCGTTGGGAAGGTCGTTTTTCAAGATAATGCGCCAATAACAGCGGTCCTTGGGGAATTTGTGGTCCCCTCAGCTTAATCCAAAACATGATAGGTATATCTATAATTTCATATTTGGCCGTTCACAGTCTTAGTATCCACTAGGAAGATTACCCTACTGAACGTAGCAAGCTCAGTCCTGCAGAGGATATGAGAAAACTAGATGAGACAGAAATGCCTCCAAAGACCCTTTTTCCCATGCGGGTCTTGGTCAATCACATAACTGATGTGTCCCCATTGGATATCTCATTTCTTGCAAGTGCGATACTGAGGCTGCCCCACGTGAAGTCTCCTTGAAAACAACGAATGACCTCCCACTGATCATCAAAATGGCGCAATCCACAACACCAACAAAGGTATATCGTCAGTCACAAATTTCCCAGCGAATGGTATGAAGAAGAAAAACCCAGGAGGTCAACCGACACCGTGTAAGAACATAAAACTGATTGGAACACATGCTGCTCAGGGGAGAAAAATGCTGTTTGGAACATCTGCCCTCCAAACTACTTATTCAACTAGGCCTGGTTGTTAAAACAGGCATGCTCTTATAAGTGTTTGAAAAGCTGAATTTTCTTTCGCGGCGGACCCTTTATCGTGCCCAGGATAACATTGAAGCTCCTGCAAAAAGTGATATTTCTTGCCTATCAAGAAAAAAATGCACCAATCAACAGGTGTATTTCAAACAGCATTTTGGTCGATTCCGTGTCGATGAACGTACCTTTGCCAAATATAGTGAAGATCATCATAGATATTGTCACCAACCAAGAAAAGTTTCAGCTGGCCCATTCTTTTACTTTAAACGCGTTGTAATTTCATCTCAATGATTCATGTAGGTTGTACATCGCCATAGGAAATATTCTGTTGAATCATCCAAACTACATTGGCTAATACATCCTAGAGCTGTCTAAAACTGCGACTATATGATTTCTATTACAATGTTCCCCTCTGAAGGCTCATTACGAGATCGGGCGAAACTAGTGTATTGTGACACTGATTCCTTAGACAGAAATTGAAACTCCTACGTTTATTAACAGAGTACTCGCAGGAACCCTTCAAAAGCTATTCTTACACAAGTACTTTAGCCCCCTCACATTCCTTTTGTAAAGCAGCACAGACAAATGTTTAAAGGAAAGCGACTGGATTTCTCAAGTGTCTGAAAGTTGCTTTCTTGGTTCATCTAAGCTTTTGAACCATCTCAGAATTTGTAGGATGTAAAACCAGCAAGTGCTACTTCCATCTTCTTTGGCAGATTTAAATGCAGGTGACCGGTTGAGTTCCAGTAGGGCGTTCCATGGAGTTCATAAAGAAGAAAATTGCTCATCAGGGCGATACAAAGACGGCCCTATTCCCGAAGCAAACATTTACCTTGACTATCAGGGATCAAAAGCTTACAGGTGAATGGACGAATGAGTAGTAAAATATCTCCAAGAAGAGGGGATATCTGTAGTTGAGGACAAAGAGATACTACATTAGCACCTTGGAGTCAATGATCTTACGCCTACAATTCTATTTAGAGGAGGAAGCCGAAGGAGAGGAGTAGCTCCAGATCATGACACTGTCAAACGAAGAAACGAATTTGAGTGAAGGCGATGAAAGAGGCATAACAGAAGCGAGACTAGCTGAGGTAATGGGTGGCAAGAGATCGGTGAAATAGCCGGAGTCCAAGAAGAAGAAACCTATGAATTGTGGGGAGAACGGGATGTGCTAATGTGCCGAGCAAAATTTCCACCTTTGATAAACTGGGGTAGAGGCGGATGATGACATGTTACCATTCCCCAGCTTCTTTGGAACAGGAAGAAATAACCTTCCCTCAAATGCTCTCATCATCCTCGGTTCATTCTTGAATCAAAAAAAGTGCTAGAAGATACAGATCTCATCTCTTTCAGAATAAATTCCTCGAAGTTGTTAAAACTATCTGTAAAACCGTCTCCGCGCCGAAGTGATAGTACTGCAGACGGCCATACATTCGCCTCGTAGTGCGCAGTGATGGACGACGGGTTCTGAACTCACGCCTATCACTGGATTTTTCGGTCACCGCCGAGTGCAATATAAACCACCCACATGCTCTGTCCTGAAGACCAACCATCAACCCGGACTTCTAGGAGGGAAAAGCCGTCCAAGCGAATCTGCAAGTACGAGTTATGGGGGCAGGCATTATCAATGCAAGATGCAGAAGGGCCGCCACTATAAACACTTGCCTGCGCTAAAACGGTCTGGGCTGACCATCAGGCCCGAACTAGCAATCTTGAACTCTTCCGGGCCGACCATATCAGGCTCCATCAAGATGCCTACCGGCGTAAACCACTAGGCAACAACGTAAAAAAAAAAAAAAAGGGAAGGACTGGTGTGAATGTTGTATATACTGTTTATAGTGTAAGGCCACCTCTTTGTTTCTTTTTTAGAGCAGCATATTTTGTAAAGCACATATAAATATATATGTAAATATTATTCCTTGTTGTAAGTATAGCAACTAATGTTGAGCCTTATGATATTATAAAATTTCCACATGATGATATTTGGAATCATATAATATATACCAAATTCAATAAACATCGAGTTTGTTTAACTTGTTTATATGTCCTTTATCAAAAAAAGAAAGTGTATGAAAATAAGGCACAATAATTGTCTTAAAAATTTATTCATTTGTGGAAACATATGAATAAAACGTTTATATATGTTTGATCATATATGACGACAATGATACAGGATTGTGTTTGGGACCCAGAAGGACGCAAGGGCAGCACGGGTAGTCTGGCGGGTGACGAGTGAGGACCCAATCAGAGTGAAGCCAGACCTCTGATTTAAGCATGGAGACAAATTGCACACCCCACCCCCGGATAAAGGAACTAGAAAAGTATTTATAAAGTCACCCCGAATAGCTTCATGGAATGTAATACACTTCAATATGCAAAAATACCCAGACCCATAATGTTTTAATACTACTTTTGTAAGAACACGTGTTAAATGTTAAGATGGGACCCTAACATTATATGGTGTGACGAATGCTATAAACTTCTGTAACAAAGCGAATCTCATCACGTGTTCATCATTCCTCGAATATTCGGTCTTGAAAATTTTCCACATATTTTTTTTTCAAGAGTAATCTTTTTTACAATTCCAAGTGTGAAACATTGTAGGCAAAGAGCATATGGCATAAGTTTCTCCCCGTACACAGTATTGCTTCGCGTGCTTTAGAAGTCGAAAGGCGTGTCATTTTATTTATTCATACTCGAGCCTCGCTCAATAGCTATTTAAAATGACTTCAGGATACTTTTGGGCAGACGAGCACCTGCTATCTGCTAGAACACTGCTACATGCCCGGTTCATATGTAGGTGATCTTAATCGAGTTGTCTATGGAAACCGCCTCTTTGGTCCTGGAGAATAACTGTGGAGATGAAAACGTATTGACGATGCACAGGATTGTGATAGGTTTTCTGTTTGCGATGTATAGAGTTTACCTCGTCGCTGCCAATAACACGGTGCTTCCGTGAAACAAGGCTTGTTTTCCTATGTGCCCTCAATTTCTGTTCAAATGTCTCCATGTTGTTCATCGCATTGTGGATTTTTACCAAGCGTACATCATACTGCCGTTTTTCTTCACGAGTTATTATCTATTATACCCACTGTTTCGAGCTGAAAATTGTAGTATTATGTTTAACAGACGGTTTGTCATAGCGTTTTCCTCATTGCTTAGATTCAAGCGTTATGGGATCGTCTTCCCATTCATTTCCAACGGGCAAATTATCATTCAAGTTTTCAGCATGCAAATCAAATGTGCAACCATTGCCTTTGCCGAAAAACATCCTTTCCGATTTAACAATGGTCTTTGTGAAACCGAAGTCGCTATCCAAAGGATACACGATGGTAGAGCTCATATGAAAGTATGAGGGAATTTAAAATATTCAGTTGGTTCTACCACAATACTTAAGCTTGTTTGACTTAAAAAATGTACCATGCTCAAATACAATGGATTTAGCGTATATCATATGAAAGTCCCATGCACGTTATAATAAGCGAGAATATTTTCCGTGAATAAACATTACCTTTTCGGATGACTTCATATCGTTCTTGAGGTTTGGTCTTATATACATATTTTCAAGAGGGTTTTGATAAATGTCGATTTTAAAAGATTCTCTGTATGAGAGACGCGTTCATATATTTTATATCATTACTTGGATAAGGAAACAGTCGCGTATATAAAGCAGCTATCCCTGAAATTCCATATGCAGACGATATGTTATCGCCAGTATAGAATTTAGCAGCCATGTATTAATAGATATTCCATATTTTTTTTTTTAACCGAAATACCATCGGGAGGCAAGCTCAAGGCACAAAAAAAAAGAAAACAATATCCAGAAGAAATAGAGTTGCTACTCGTGAGTTTTAAAAAGAATCATAATGGCCCCGTGTTGTGCGCGGGTCATTGTCAAAGCATTCTGCTGGAAAGCTTTGGCTTGAAAGAGTTCTGGGATGGTAATATTAGGATTGGAATTGTATATCAGATTTGTTGGGCGGACAAAGTATTGTTCAAAGCATTTTAAAGCGTGATGGGACGTGTAAATAGTACATTATTGTCATAGCTTAACTTTTAAAAAACATTGCACTGATTTGAACAGTATAGGGATGAGCGGTATGATTTGTAAATTCAAACAGTTGGGGCGTCACCGAGGCGGGAGTAGTATTGTCTGCTTAGTTAAGCAAGTTCGAAGAGTAGTGTGCAAATATCGATGGAAATCAATAGAGAGGCAACTACCAAGTGTTTAAGAGGTAGAAGATTCTATCTATCGGATAGATTTGCTGACATTGGATTCCAAGGTTAGCCTAGGTAAACCCATCAGCTGTCACAGAAGAGAGTCGTTGTTTCCACGTGAGATGCATTTTGTTGAGGGCGGACAAGGCACCACTGTATATGGATAGCAACTTGCCCCAGGGGAGAAGAACGCGAGACGATCCCCTCGACACCAACCGCGCTGGTTTGATGCTTCGCCATAAGTTTCCAATTGAGATTTTTAGTTCGATAGACAGGATGATTAACTTCTGGAAGAAGACGGTGAGACAGCTGAGTGTTGTCGAAGAATAGGGATAGGTGTTTGGAAGATTGTGTCGAGTTGATAGGTGGAGAAATTGAGTTTTGAGGCATTGAAGGACACAAGGTTCCTTCTGCCCCAATCTGGAAATGATAGCAAGGTCTGAGGTTGTTGCCCCAGCCTCCAGTCTGGAGTCGTGTACTTCCTGTTGTGAGGGTCTTCTATTGAAAGAAGTTGAATAATGCAGAGTGGAGTCGTCGGCGTATTAAGTATGGACAGGACAGTTTGTTATGGAAAGTAGATCATTGATGAATAACAGAAGAGAGTGGGTGATAGGACAGAGCCCTGTGGAACGCCACTGTTGATAGGTCTAGGGGAAGAGCAGTGACCGTCTACCACCGCAGAGATAGAACGGCCGGAAAGGAAACTGGAGATAAAGGAACAGAGAGAGGGATAGAATCCGAAAGAGGGCAGTTTAGAAAGCAAAGACTGGTGCCAGACTCTATCGAAGGTTCTCGATATGTCTAGCGCAATAGAGAAAGTTTCACCGAAACTGCTAAGAGAGGATGACCAAGAGTCAGTTAAGAGAGCAAGAAGATCGCCAGTAGAACGCCCCTTGCGGAATCCATACTGGCGATCAGAAAGAAGATTAGAAGTGGAAAGGTGCTTTTGAATCTTCCGGTTAAGGATTGATTCAAAAGCTTTAGATATACATGAAAGTAAAGCTATTGGGCGGTAGTTTGAGGGATTGGAGCAGTCACCTTTCCTAGGCACAGGCTGTACAAAGGCATACTTCCATCAGGAAGGAAAGATAGATGTTGATAGGCAGAGACGAAAGAGTTTGACCAGGCAGGGTGTCAGCACAGAAGCACAGTTTTTAAGGACAATAGGAGGCACTCCATCAGGTCCATAAGCCTTCTGAGAGTTGAGGCCAGAGAGGGCATAGAAAACATCATTAGGAAGAATCTTAATAACAGGCATAAAGGAGTCAGAGGGGGATGAGTAGGAGGAATATGCCCAGAATCGTCCAAAGTGGAGTTCTTACAGAAAGTTTGAGCGAAGAGTTCAGCCTTAGAGACAGATGAGACGGCAGTGCTGCCGTCAGGGTTAAGGAGAGGAGGGAAAGAGGAAGAAGTGAAATTGGAGGAGATATTTTTGGCTAGATGCCAGAAGTCACGGGAAGAATTAGAAGTAAGGTGTTGACATTTTCTATTTATGAAAGAAGTTTTTGTAAGTCGGAGAATAGATCTGGCACGATTCCGGGCTGAAATGTATAGATCAAAGTTAGTTGTTTATAGCCACGCTTTTTACCTCGCTATCTCCTTGCAGAGTTGTCAGGGGCTCGTTCTGGTTGCCGGGGAGTGTTTGGCAGGCGCGGCGTGTTCATAAGAGTGGCAAAAGGGTTGTGGTGAGACGGTAAGCGAGGTGTGTGTGTTTCTGCTAACGGTCATCACGCGCGCACAACCCCCCTCCCCCCCTACACCCACACCCACAAACACACAAACACACACACATGCAATCAAGTGAAAAGAGAAAGAGGTTAATAGATAAATAAATAGATATACGAGCGCAAATTAATACAAATGAATATATGAATAAAAATTTCTTTGCTCTCTCTCTCTCTCTCTCTCGTTTGTCAGTTCTCATTTTTTCGTCAACGTATGATTAATGGTCGTCACTTCTTTTGGTCCCTGCATGAATATATATTTTTCGACTGATATAGCTTTTATCTATTTATTTTTTCATCTATATAACTATTTGTCTAGTGTGTGTGTGTGTGTGTGTGTGTGTGTGTGTGTGTGTGTGTGTGTGTGTGTGTGTGTGTGTGTGTGTGTGTGTGTGTGTGTGTGTGTGTGTTTCCTGTGATTCATTAACCCAAAAAGAAATAGCCACGTTAAGCCGGGCTCGCATTCCCTACACAGGCCTCCCTAATATCCCTTTGCGCGCGTGTGTTTAGGTGAAATGCCTCCCGTAATTTTATGCCGGAAAAGGGAACATAAAAAAGAGAGATAAATAGAATCTTTCCATGGCTTCTTTAATATCGCTCGGACCGTTTTCTCGTAATTACAGGAGTTACTATAGCAAGTCCAAAAAATTAGAACCGTATTTTTTCCAGGCAATATTCTTTTATATCGCGGAGGATAATGCCCTCAGAAATACATATTTTTTAAAACCGGGAATAAATCACATTTTTTTTCAGGGGACGGGGGAGGAAGAAGGAGAAAGGGAGAGAGGGAGGGGGAGGGAATGGATAAGAGCGAGGTGGAGGAAGGAGGAGGGACAGGAAGGAAGAATTAAGAGAGGGTGGATCAGTGTGGAAGAGAGTATGTAAGATAGGATGCTGAGGAGAAGGAGGAATGAGGAGAGCGTGAAGGAAATTAAATGAAGGGAAGGTAAAGTGAGGGAGGGAAGAGGAGTGAAGAAAAGAAGGAAAGTAGGATGCTGTGAGGGAGGAAGAGACGAGGGAAAGAAGAGGAGAGAAAGGGCATAATGAGGGAGAGTGCTGGTAAGATGGACGTGGGAGAAGGACAGGGAAAGGAAAGCGAAGGAGAGAAGGGCGAGAGGGAGGGGATAGGGAAGTGGAGATGAGGTAGGGACGCAGGAGTGACTAGGAAGAGGAGGAGGAGGAGGAGCAGGAGGAGGGATGGGATGCTGTAACTCACCGGGGAATAAAAATTATGAAAAATGTAGATATAAGCCGATGGCCGCCTCCCCCAAGCCGGTGGTGCGTGGTAATAACTCACCCCTTTCCCGGTGGGCGGCCGAGGCTCGCGAGGCTTGACGAAAACCACCTTTAAAATACGACGACGAAGAGCTCACATTTCCTCGCACCCTCCCGCGCCAATAAACCTTCGCCTTTACCCCTAATTAAAGCGAAATAAAAAAGTGGGGTTTGTTCAAATACCCCATTTTCTTAGGACGGTTCCGCTGGATTCGCCGGACTCGTATTTTTCATGCCGTCTTTTTTGCTCCTTTTCTTATTGTTTGGTTGGTGATGAATGGCCGGGTAGTATGGTTTTCTGATGCTGGCTGGATAGATACGAAGATTATCTGTAGGTTTTGGGAAGTACAAGTCGAGTTGTTTCAAACTAACTCTTTTTTTCCGTTGTCTGATATATGATAGCTATATTTTGTCCAAACGAAGTGTTCCTTTAGCTACTGGGCGGCGTTTATCGGTCCTCTCCTGATTGACTGCATTCCTCTCTCGCTCCCATGGCGGTAGTCTGTCAATCACTTGCTCTAGTGCTACGTGTTTCTACACTATTTGCCTTTCCTCAACTCTTACACATAATAAAACAATTTTGGTCAGCAATCTAGACTCAAAGATTGTATAACTCGCATGTTTAAAAAATCGTTAAAAAAATATTAAGGCAAATATAAGTAAACCACCAGCTCCAAAATATTCTACCACTTATGTATCATTGCCATTTGTGAGAGTTACAAAATCAATGCTAAAAATGTTCAGCGTGCGAGTCGGAGGCAAAATACCAACGGTCGTTCGTCTTGTCCATCATGGAAGTCGTCGAGTAATGTAAATGGGGCTGGCCGTGTCCGTGTCCGACAATTTATCTTGCAGGCCTTGGAAAGCTAATGAATCTGATGGAAACCTTGCTGAAAACCCTTCCGTTGATCAGTCTGCTGGTGTTGAACGTGGCAGGAGACTTACCGAGACTATATTGTATACATCATAGTCTCAGTGAATCTCCTGGCATGTTTAGCACTAACAGACTGATCAGCGGAAGGATGTTCAGCAAGACTTTTATCCGATTGCAATTAACTTCCTAATGCGTGCAAGACAAGACCTGGGTGGTGACGTGGTAAACTTTACGGACACGGCCAGCCACATTTGCATTAATCAACGACTCCCACGGTGGACTAAGCGAGCTGGATTTCTTAAGTATGTGTCGTTTCTCATTAATGAATCTAGTTGTGGTTTACTTTCACTAAGTGCTCGCTTACGTAAATATATTTATTCCACGGGGTATTTTGTGGTATGTGTGTGTGTGTGTGTGTGTGTGTGTGTGTAGATGTGTGTGGTGGGGGGAATGAGGATGTGTGTGTGTGTGTGTGTGTGTGTGTGTGTGTGTGTGTGTGTAGATGTGTGTGGTGGGGGGAATGAGGATGTGTGTGTGTGTGTGTGTGTGTGTGTGTGTGTGTGTGTGGAGAGAGAGAGAGAGAGAGAGAGAGAGAGAGAGAGAGAGAGAGAGAGAGAGAGAGAGAGAGAGAGAGAGAGAGAGAGAGAGAGAGAGAGAGAGAGAGAGAGAGAGAGAGAGAGAGAGAGAGAGAGAGAGAGAGAGAGAGAGAGAGAGAGAGAGAGAGAGAGAGAGAGAGAGAGAGAGAGAGAGGCTGGCTGGCTGGCTGGCTGCTAGAGTGGGAAACAATGGCGGAAAGTAAATTTTGAACTTTATTAGGCGAAATTGCGCTCGTACATAATTTAATAGGTTTCACACACACACACACACACACACACACACACACACACACACACACACACACAAACACACACACACACACACACACACACACACACACACACACACACACACACACACACACACAGAGAATTGAAATAAAAAAGTCACATTGTCTCTGGGTTTTTGAGGAGGTAATGACCACTGCGGGAAGGAAACAATGAGAGAAGATAACGAGGAGGTAAAATGAGGAGGAGAGGAAGGAGGAGAGGAAAAAGGAGGAGGAGGAGGAGGAGGAGGAGAAGGAAACTCGGGGATAGCAATAAGCGGGTAATGAAAGCGATAGGATAAAGTGGATAAGAAGAAAGGCAAGAGAGAGAGAGAGAGAGAGAGAGAGAGAGAGAGAGAGAGAGAGAGAGAGAGAGAGAGAGAGAGAGAGAGAGAGAGAGAGAAACTAACACACACAAATAAACAATAAAAATAATTATAAAAGCGTTAAAAAAGAGACAGAAAAGATTTAAGTCAATATTTTTCACAAGCACGAGAAAAACAAATCAACATCAACATTATTAACACATTAAGGAGTAAATGATAACACACAAAGCAAAGAGCAATATATTATGCCAGTAGAACTCTATAGTCTCCCACCCTCCGCCCTGTTACAGTAAATTATCCTAAATCTCCACACGTATGCGAGCCAGCCACCATTAAATCACAACATCTTGGCTTCCCGTTCTCCACAGGGGCCGGCGAATCCAATTACTTCGCTTTTCACTTTTCCTCTGCGCTGCTCTCCCTTTACTTGTCTCCCTCGCGGCGGTCTGAGGCTCTGCTATGGCGTGCTACGGGACAGGATGGTGGTGTTGTGGTGGTGGTGGTAACGGTGGTAGTTGTGGTCGTGCTTTGGTGTAGCTTGTATCAGACATGAGGTGGTAATAAACTGTAATGACATGAAGGATAGACTGATGTTGGTTCCAAGTAAAAGTAATATAACTAGGTCACAGTTATGTATTCTACCATTGTCAGTAATTGAAGGCGAAGTGTTGGATAGCCATTCTCTCTCTCTCTCTCTCTATCTATCTATCTATCTATCTATCTATCTATCTATCTACTTATCTCTCTCTCTCAGACTTCATGGAACCTGCCATAAAGTTGTGCATTAACAATATAACTTTTTATTGCTTTGTTTACGAAATAACGTTGAAATATGATTACTTATAAAGTTATCCACATCATGTAACAATATATAGCCTGTGTTGTCCTTGAATTTGTAGTAATTTGATAAAAAGTGAAAGTAATGGAATTCTTGTAACAGACTGCATTTATTATTGGTTATGTTTTGCTTGGTTTATATTTTACTGTGGTACATGTGTGTGTGTGTGTGTGTGTGTGTGTGTGTGTGTGTGTGTGTGTGAGTGTGAGTGTGTGTGCGTCGTGTTGCGGGAGTAATTTCCAGGAAGCAGCGTCTTAAAAACGTTGTTATTGTAAGGTGGAGAATCTTCATTGGCGCGGCAGGAAATGTAACCTGAAAATAAGAGTCTTGCCTCGGGCCGCTGGTGCTTGCAGGGCCCGGCGAGATATTGTAATTACCAGGTGTGTGTGTGTGTGTGTGTGTGTGTGTGTGTGTGTGTGTGTGTGTGTGTGTGTGTGTGTGTGTGTGTATGAATGTATGCATCTATGTATGTATGTACATTTTTGCCTGTATGTACGTATATATGCATATTTTTGTATGTATCTTCTGTATACAGTTGCGTTTTTACACTTTCCTTTTTGTTATCCATGTATGTGTGTGTGTACGTGTGTGTGAATGTATGTATAAATGTATGTATGTGCATTTTTGTTTGTATGTACGTATATGTGTGTATCATTTTGTATGTGTTGTGTATTTGTGAAGGTTTTTCCTCTTCCTTTCGGCCACCCATGTATATGTGTGTGCCTGGCAATATTTATGTATATATGTCGCACGCATTTATTCTGTATGTGCCTCTTTTCGTGTCTGCGTTGCCGGATTTGTCTTTTAATTTATCCACGCAAAGCAAATGGAAATGTTCAGCAAATAGTAAATAATAACCGGTGAGTTGCGGAATGAGTGAAGCATTTCGGGAAGTGCGTGCTTTCATCCGCAGTTTTTTCATTTTCAGATTTATTTTTTTACTGTTGGTTTGACGAGGAAAAAAAATAATATTACCGGCGATTTTATGATTTAGTGGAGTGGGATGAATGGCATATACGTAGGATGGGATGATGTGCGGTGCGAATGGGAGAGCTAAATGTCACTTTTTTATTACCGTGATTGTTATTTATTGTCTTTAATGGTGGCTGTTAGGAGTGATAGTTATGATGCTGGTGATTGGTCGCTATGAAAGTTGTGAATCCCTGCGTAACGTAAATCAGTCGATAAACACCATCAATAAGTATTAACAGAAGGGTTACTGGATGCATGGGGAGTTGTGGGAGGGAGATAAACGATGCAGGGTTCAGTAGGTGACATAGGTGAAATAAGAGGGAGACAGAAGATGTATTGGGGGGCAGTGAGTACGCGGGTCATGGAGGTAGGGAGACGTGAGTGGAGAGAGGGTTCAGGGATACAAGGTTTATTAGGCTGTGGTTGCATGGGGTGATGTGGGAGGGAGACAGAGGATACATGGGATGGTGATGGATGCGTGTGTGTGCGTGGGAGACGAAGGAAGAAGGGGATCGAAGGGAGACGAGAATACATGGGGGTGGAAAGTATGGGGTGGGGTGGAATGGGTACCTGTGAGTGTGTGAGAGGGAGAAGTAAAGGAGGGGGAGTAAAAGGGGCGCAGGGATGCATGAGGGGAGGGGAGGGGGGCTGCGTGGGCGTGTGTGGGATGGTGTTTGCCGTAACTCCTGGCTGGGTAATGTTACTCGGCGATAACACGTGACTAATGGTGCTGACTGCGCGGAACTGCTGACTCGTCCTGTTTACAGCGTGCTCACTCTTTGTTTACCTCGCACGGCGGCGGCAATAATGGTGGTGGTGGAGGCGGCGAGAGCGCAGAGTTCCGAAGCGACGCAGACAAACAGGAGGCGAGGAATAAAAGGAAGCAAGCGAGTCGTGTGCCCTAAATCCTCGCCTGATGCAAACACGGCATTACAGCGGCCCTGCATTAGCCTCCTTCTTAACCAGGGCGAAAAGTGAGGGCAAAATATACAACCGCGTGCCGTTCAGCTCTATTTCTTCCGCTGCGTCTCAGTTCATTGTTATTCATTCTGCCTCCATGGACTCATTGCGGAGGGTTCAGCGTCCTTACCGCGACCTGCTCCTTGCTTCCTTGCTTCCCTGCTTCTCCCTGCCGCCTTGGATGGGACCCTTGCCAGCTAGTTGCGCCCCTGACCGTGTTTACTCACACTTGGCGGGTCGAGGTCCGCGTGTCGGCTCAAAGTTCGCCCATCTGAAAGAAATATAAAAGGTGTCTGAGGTCGCGGCGGAGAGGAAAGTGGTGTTACGTGGTCCGTTCCCTTATGCGGCGCCGCCCTAACTTGCCTCATTGTCCTCCGCCGGTAGTTTATTCCCCGAGCCGCTCACACATGTACATATATTTCTCCGTGCCAACCTACAGCCACCCACGCCTTGTCTCATGCTCTCTCTCCTTCACTCTCTGTCTCTGTCTCATTCTGTCTGTCTCACACACACACACACACACACACACACACACACACACACACACACACACACACACACATACACGCACACACACATAAATACCCTCGCTCCCTCCCCCTCTCCCCCCTCGTAAACGTAGTAGAAAATAGCATGTAAAGCGCGGTAAACAAGGTCGTCACGGAAGGGAACGAGGCAATTAGTGCTTTCCCATTTAATTCCGAGTGTATTAAATTTGCGGAGGTACTTTTTTCACCTGTACGTATTAGGGGTTTTGCTCTTTATTGGATTTTGTTTTGTTTTTTTACGTAATTTTGCTCTGCGTTTACGTCTGAATGTATTTTGGTTACTTTTTTTCATGGGTGTGTATTGTGTATTTTGTTATTGTTATTGGGATTATTAGTAGTGTTTGTATTTTATAATTAGTCTAAGTATTGTCAGTCTTATAACTGTTGTATTATTGTTACTACTACTACTACTACTACTACTACTACTACTACTACTACTATTCTTACTTCTTCTCTTCCTCCTCCTCCTCCTCCTCCTACTACTACTACTATTGCTACAACTACTACTACTACTACTACTACTACTACTACTACTACTACTACTACTACTACTACTACTACTACTACTACTACTATTGCTACTACTACTACTACTACTACTACTACTACTACTACTGCTACTACTGCGGGAAACACAACACCTCAGAAGACACACATACACAAACACATACAAACACGCAGACACCCTCTCCCCCCTTCACACATAACCCCCCATCCCAACCCCTCCCCCCACCCCTCCACACAGACTTCGCCGCCAGCAAGCAATTCATTAACTTCCTCTTCGGCGGCAGTCCTTAATGAGCACCTGCGGGACACCTAATGAGGAGATCAGGGGGCCAGGTGAATCTCAGGTCAGGCTAGTTAGCGGTGAGGGACGACCCGGCGAGTTGTCATTAGCGGCAACGTAATACTGTCAAGGTAATTATGGTGTGTTAATTGGCGTTGTCTCCTCCCCTGTGAGTTGTTTGTTTGTTCTCCTCCTCCTGTTTCTCTTTCTCCTCCTCCTCTTACTTCTCCTCTTTCTTATTGTCGTTCTGTTCTTCCTCTTTGTCCTCTTCTGCTGTTTGATTTGTTCTTCCTCTTGTCCTTGTTTTTCTCATCCTCGTTCTTGTTTTCAGGTTTGTTATAGTCCTCCGTTTTTTTTTCTCCTCCGCGTTTTCCTCCTTGTTCTTCTCTTCCTCGTCCTGTGGTTTTCATTTTGTTCTTGTTTCTGTTCTCGCTCTCGTCTTCGTCCTCCTTGTCCTCGTTCTCGTTCTTGTCTTCCTTAACCTCTTCCTTTTCTTAGTCAATGTCCGCCTCCTCCTTGTCCTCCTCCTCTTCTTCTCTTTGTCTTATTCTTGTCCTCATCTCGTTCTGATCTCCTCGTTTTCATCGTCCTTCTCCTCCTCCTCCTTCTCCTCTTCTCGCATTGTTGTCTGTGTCTCTGGGAATATTGTGTGTCGGGAATGATGTCTCGGAACACGGCTAGGAATGGGAACGGGTCTGTCTGTGGCGTTTTTCTGGGAAAGGCGGACGACTTGATGGTTGCTTTGTTAGGAGTCACGTTGCGTCGGTGATGATCTAAGGCAAGGGTTGTCTTTGATGTGTGCCCAGTGTTTTATCGCACGAAGTGAGACAGATTAATCTTCACAACCGTCCACTGTTTTCATTATTGCTGAGCTTGGGATACCGAAGTCAATGAACCATTTTCCAGCAAGGTCTCATTTTTTCAATTCACGATTTTCTTTTCTAGTGGCAGCCTCGGCGCATCAATTCCTCGCCTCGACGTGTCACGCGGAATAATTGGCGTCGAGGAGGGCAATTAGTCCTTATTAGTGGATTGATAATGTAATTTCTTCCTCCTACCAAGCTGTGCCAGAGTGTCCCGTCGCTGCTAATGCGTTTCGAGAACCTCCTAAAGGGTGTGTCTTACTTCACTACCCAGGCCGTCCATTGCCTCCACTCTAGCCTACCCTTGACCTATATTTGAAGCGTTCTTGACCTACCCATGACTTATACTACCCTGGCCTTCCTTTAACTCTACTCTGACCTACCACGACCCATCTTTAAACCGTCCTTTGACCCACCTCTACCACCATGACCTACTCCTCTGCTCTAACCTACCATGACCTAGCTACTTTGAATCATTCTTGACCCACCCATGACTTATTATAGTACCCTGACCTTCCTTTACTCTACTCTGACCTACCCATGGCATATTATTCTTTTGACCCTCTGACTCCTGACCTACGTATGACATATCCTTGACCTTTCTGTGACCTATTCTCTTCATGACTTCAATCTGGCACGTTTAACCTAGCCTTTACCTATATTTGACCTGCCTTTGATATAGTTTTGCCCTTACGTTGACCCTTATATCACCACCACCACCACCACCACCACCGCCACCACGGAGACCACTTCTCCCTCACTCCGATCTGCGTCGCCCTCGCCGGAGCAGAGAGGGAGGCAGTGCAAGGGAAGAGTTAAGAGTTATGGCGGGGCGCAGGTGGTGTTTTTCAGAGGGCGGTGAGAGGTCTAAGTTAGGTTGAAGGGCTTCCGTGAAAAGGGCCGTGAGAGCAAGGGGACGAAGAGAGAGAGAGAGAGAGAGAGAGAGAGAGAGAGAGAGAGAGAGAGAGAGAGAGAGAGAGAGAGAGAGAGAGAGAGAGAGAGAGAGAGAGAGAGAGAGAGAGAGAGAGAGAGAGAGAGAGAGATAGATAGATAGATAGATAGACAGATAAAGAGACTATTGCTAAATTCGTATAAAGTATGAAAAAAATTAGTTCGACTGCTTAGTAATGCCTCAAATTTTTGGTCTTTGGTCTCTCGATGATTATGTGTATTCCTGATAGAACAAATAATTACCTGATCAGTATGCATGGTCAGAATTTGTTACTGAGAACATCAAAGCAATTATCTCCGCCTGAACGGCATTTCCACGTGTTGTTTCAAAGACTAAAAACTGTTTGGGTGCGGCCTTCTTGCACAAACGTACCGACCGCAGCTTTGGTAGAATGAAAGCGTTTTATGTCTCGGTGGTGTTTGTTGTGGGCGAGCAATATAAGAAATAGTAGAAGAAATAGTAGCAGTAGTAGTAGTAGTAGTAGTAGTAGTAGTAGTAGTAGTAGTAGTTTAAGTAGTAATAGAAGTAGAAGAAGGAAACGAAGAGGAACACAGAGGCACCAGCTATCCGAGGCTGTTGCGTCCTTCTCAGAACATCAATACTCGGCGAGACTCACGGCCAGCATCTTGTGTGGAGTGAAGCCGGGCCATTACCTTACCTTAATGGCTAGAGGAATAAATAAAAATCTGCTTTACTTATGTGGCAGACGCAGAACTATTCTCTTTATGTCAAAACGCTGCGCAGTATGTCTCGTCCATTATCACAACGGATTTGGCGGCAACACTCTTTGGCAGCTTAATATATTAGACCACGAGACCAATATTATTCGTTGAGATTTGCGGCTGGTGTTTCGAGGTTATCCGCTAGGTGTCGCTATGTCCTTTGCTGAAGAAAAGTGTTGTCGCAGGGTCTGTTGTGGTAGTGGATGTAAGGCACGACGTATTGCTGCAGTCTTTTGATATATGGTTGATAGTTTTGCGCCTCCCAGCATTGAGAAAAGAGAAAATGCAACCTGCTCAATGTCGGGCTTTGGCAAATGACCCGGAGATTAAATGCTGTTCCAATTGAGCCAGCCGGACAGTGATGTATCTGTATAGTGGAAAACTTTAGAGGGCTGATCCATCCATATGAATATGTACGTGCGAGTTCATATATATTTTTCATTAGTGCTGTGAGATAAAAATGTTTTCGTTGAATTTGTTATATTCTCGTTTTTGTATCCGACTTTCTTGTTATTTTACCTTTACTAGTTGGTTTTATTTAATCATAAGTTGTATTTTATGTCTGGCTATTTGACTAACCTAACTTAACCTAACCTAACTTAACCTAACCTTGTCGTATTATCGTTTTCGTATCTGAGTTTCTCTTTATTTTTTAAATTAATTTTAATTGATTTTATTTTATCATGAGCTGTATTTTAAGTTTGACTGTATTTTTCTTGTCACTCCTCTATGTATAATCTCTTTCTAATTCTCCTTTACATCTTTTCCAGTCCTCTCCATCCTTTCCTTACGTCGTCATTTTCTTTATAAACCTAACTTATAAACCTCCGTGTGATACAAACTTAAACCTCTGTGTTACAACCTCACACTTTTACCCTACAATATTCCCACTCGTTCATTCCCTAGACGTGCCATTCTCATCTTCCCTTTGCCTCCGCCTTCATAAATCGTTCCACCACCCTCTCCCTCCTTCCATCACCTCATATTTTTTTTACTGCTCCCTTTACTGAGCCACCCTTAAGCCTTCCCTCCTCCGATTTTCCTTGCTTCCACCCTTCCACCCTTCGTACCCTTTCCCACCTTATGGTATTATCCTCCAGTCCTTCAATAATTTACATATCACACCCTCACCCAACCTCCTCGTCTCGTTTTTCCTCGCCCTTGCCCTGCACTCGCCTGGCCTGGCCTCTCTCCTACGCGCCGTCCATATCATTGCATATTTTTCTCGCTCTCTCGTCACCCTTCACACTTTCCCACCCCTCAACATTATCTTGCATTTCTTCGGTAAATTATACATCATACTTACACTCCAGATAATCATAGGTTTCCTTGCACCGAACTTACACTCTACGACCTATCCTTTTTTTTTTTTTTTTTTTTTTGCAAAGGGAGACAGCTCAGGGCAAAAAAGTAAACATTAATAAAAAAAAGCCCGCCCTCTGCTGCTCCTAAAAAAATCAAGAGAGGTGGGCCGAATAGGTCAGGTTCGGGAGGGGAGGGGTCCCTGATACCCCTCTTGAAAGAGTTCAAGTCGTAGGCAGGAGGAAATACAGATGAAGGAAGATTGTTCCAGAGTTACCAGCGTGAGGGGGAAAGAGTGAAGATGCTGGTTAACTCTTGCATAAGGGTTTGGACAGTATAGGGATGAGCATGAGTAGAAAAGTCAGTGCAAAGGGGGGGGAGGAGGGGGGGGGACAGTGCAAAGTTCAGTTCAGAAGAGCAGAGCAGTGAAGAAATCATAGAAGATAGAAAGAGAGGCAACATTGCGGCGGAATTTAAGAGGTAGAAGACTATCAGTATGAGGAGGAGAGCTGATGAGACGAAGAGCCTTTGCCTCCACTCTGTCCAGAAGAGCTGTGTGAGTGGAGCCCCCCCACACATGAGATGCATACTCCATATGTCCTTCAGTTCGTATAATTCTTCATTAAATGGCATTATCACATTTATACATTGAATCATAAACCTTTCCTCGTACTGATCTTACATTACGAGGCCTGTCCCATATGCTTTTCCCCTTATTACACATTATTCCTTAGTCCTGCACTGTACAGACTATCCAATATGCTGCTCTTTCTCATTACACACTTGCTTTGGTGTCTCCCTATACCTAATCTCTCGTATTTCTCTCCTTACCAGCGCCGGTCGTTTCTGTCCAGCACGGAGGGAGGCAGCGACCAGAAGCCGGGGAAAAAGGTAAGAGGGATTAGCATATAGATTAACTCTGCCATAAAATGATCAGGCCTTCCATCAATATCTCAAAATTTTCTAAAGCCTCTCTCTGCTCGTTGTTTAAGAGCTGCTGGTGGATGAGAAAGTTTTATTATTATTATTTTTGAGGGGGGAAGTTTTTTGTCTTTCAAAAAATATGTATTCGTGTACTTTCCCGTTTGGTGTGTTGTGAAATTCATCTCGTTGTTCAAGAGCCGCTGGTGGATGAGAAAGAATTATAATGAATTTTTTTTTGGGGAAGTTCGTCTTTTAAAAAATATATATTCGAGTACTTTCCCGTTTGTTGTGCTGTGAATCGATCTCTTTGTTTTTGTGTTTGTGTTGCCGTTCGCTTTCGCTTAGCTTTGTGCCGGCGACTGGACATTTATTCACTTTCCTGCTGATTGTGAGCAGACTTACAGTAAAAAAGAGCGCTTTCATCATTCCCGGGTTTCAGACACCGGCGCGCGGGGTGGGCGGGAATACTTGCTCTGTTTTCAATTCAGATTTTTTAGATTGGCTCCGGAGTTTTATTACTTCGTCCCTGGGAATGACACTAGTTGTCAATTTCAGTTCTCCTTTTTTCCCTTTCTTCTCTGTAGTATTTCCCGTTCGCTGACACCGACCTACAAGGAAAAAACCTATGGCGTAGATTTTATTACGTCCCCCTCGCCGCCTTTCATTTTGGAGTCACCGTCGTAAAAGTCTCGCGTCACCCGCTCCGCAGACACCCACGCACCTGTTCACCGGCGGAGTTTTAGAGGCGTTCCCTAACTGACGCGCTAACTCCCTGACACGGACCTTTTTCTCGCTCTAAATCACGCTTATAAAGTCTCTCTGCATGTCACTTTATCCAGCAGTGACCAGGCATGTACTCGTCCACCTGATGCTTCCACGTGTTATAGCTCAGAGTTACGCTACAATCTGGAACTAAAGTCAAGTTCACTATCTCGAAAAACAATGATGCAACTAATTTCACGCCTTGTCCCTAAAGTCAGACGAAGCAGCTCTACCTTGCAACCTGGTGAATGCGATCACTCCTGCGTTAATTACAGCCGTCAAGTAACTCACCTGTTTAACACCTGACGCTCCCCGCCTCGTTGATGTAAACACCTGCATGAGTGGTTCAGGTGTGTGCCTTCAACGGTTTAATTTGACGACGAAAATATAACAGCTGACTCTGATTATACTTTCCGTTCCGTTTCCCTCCCTCCTCCTCCCCTTCCTCCTCCTCCTCCTCTTGGTGTCATCTTTATATAATTTTTTCTCTCTCTCTCTCTCTCTCTCTCTCTCTCTCTCTCTCTCTCTCTCTCTCTCTCTCTCTCTCTCTCTCTCTCTCTCTCTCTCTCTCTCTCTCTCTCTCTCTCTCTCTCTCTCTCTCTCTCTCTCTCTCTCTCTCTCTCTCTCTCTCTCTCTCTCTCTCTCTCTCTCTCATCTATTTAACTTTTTATCTTCTCGTTCTTGTATAATTTGTTTTCTTTTCATCTTTGCCAGTTTTCTGTATTCGTTTCTTTTCTCACAGTTTAATTTTTTTCTTCCGTTGCTCTCATTTGTTATTTTTTCATCATTTCATGCGTTTTATTTATTTTTCTCGTGTAGTCTCTTTTAATTTTATTTTTTTCTGATGTGACGTATTTTCTTTCATCTATTTTCCAGAATTTCTCATTTGATCTTGTTGACTTTAATAGATTTTTCTCTTTCTGTCTTTTATTATATTTTCTTTGACCATCTGTTTGTCTGTCTGGGTCGTGTTTGTATGTCTCTGTCTATCTGTTTGTCTGTCTGTCTGTATCGCTGTCTGTCTTTGTCTATTTCTGTTTCTCTCTCTCTCTCTCTCTCTCTCTCTCTCTCTCTCTCTCTCTCTCTCTCTCTCTCTCTCTCTCTCTCTCTCTCTCTCTCTCTCTCTCTCTCTCTCTCTCTCTCTCTCTCTCTCTCTCTCTCTCTCTCTCTCTCACCTCAGGCAAGCCCGTGAATCACACTAAAAGTAAAGCTCTTTGTTATCCTATAAATTATGTAGCGTCTCTGCACATTTCCTGCTCCCAAAAGGCGGACAGGTCAAATTTATTCTACTTTGGGAGTGATGTATTTTTCTGCTCCCGAATATTTAGTTATTTTTACCGCGCCCTCCTCCTCTGCCGCCGCCGCCGCTGCCGCTTCCTTCTCTTCGCTCTTTGTTCTCGTGTTTGCCCAGCCTCCTCCTTCGCTCCTGTGCGGGGGATGTGAATATTCAGTGTTTTTAATCCCTCGCTGATTCTCCCGGTGTTGGCGTTATCATTTTATTTTCCGGGTTTTAATATATGCAGTTAGTTCAGATTTCGTGGTGCTTGCGTTCGTTGGGCTTCGTTGTACTGCTTTCATACGTAATGTTCAATGTTTTTTTTACAGTAAAGAAACCAGCTCAAGGGGAAAAATAATGAGAGAGAGAAAAGCCCGCTAATCACCGCTCCTACATAAGAAAGTACAGATGAGTGGCCAAAAGAGACGTCGATTTCGGATGATGATCTCCACTGATAGTTCGTAAATAGTGATAATGATCGTAAGAAGACTATTTATGTTAGTATTGTTTCCCATTCATGATTAGAGTAACTCAGTTTTCGATGCTCTTGTCTTTCTTTTATATTCTATGGCACTGTTACTCATATTCTGCTGCTTAGAATACCCGTTCATAATTTGTTCCTTACTCAGGTGACCCTTGAGGTAAAAAAGTATAAGTCAAACGAAAGAAAGAGAGGAGAATCAAGTTGAAAAGTTACCCAACACACTAAGTCACGCCTTGTTCCATATTGCATGCCTGACTTAAGGAAGAAAATAACATAATTCTCCTTTTACGATAACTAAGCACACTTATTTTTGTTATTTATCGCTTTCCTAACAATCGTATTTTTCTTCCTTGCTCTCATTTGTTATTTTTTCATCATTTAATTTGTTTAGTTTAATTTTTCTCACGTAGTTGCATTATATTTACATTTTCCTCATCCGATGTGTTACCTTTCATCTATTTTCAAAGCTTTCTCATTGGATGCCTTTTCTTAGTCTCACGGGCGGACGTGGCTGAGGCGTTCAATACGAGTTCTTAAGGGAATGGACGCCCAGGATGCATTCAGCTCTTATTGGCAGACGTGAAGGCGGTCGTTGTGGTGAAGTTGGTGGGAGTGGCTCGCGGACTGTTGGGTTCTGCGAGCAACTTGGCAAGGGATGAGATGGAAGGAATCGGCGGCCGTGTGTGGAGGTGCCGTGTGTGGAGGTGTATAGAGGAGGCTGAGAGGAAGGAAACAGGGGATGAGGAGGCGAAGAGCAGAGGTGTAGGGGAAGGAGATGGGGAACAGGAATGGTGGAGACGATAAGGAAGGGAAGTGAATTTGGGGGAACTGAAGTGGAGGCGAAGAGGAGAGGTGGAGGAGATGTGGAAGGGAAGAGGAAGGATGGATGAACTGAAAACTTTAGGTGGTGAAGGAAGGTAGAGGATATTTTGTTTTGTTTTGCGTTAATGTAGTTGTGAACTGTAGTGCAATGACTGTATTTTCCTAGTTACTGAATTATGAACGTGTGTTAGTGACGGAATCGGACAAGGAGTGATGGGAAGGAACTACTCACGCTGGAGGTTTTCTATGACTGAGAACGGTGGCGGAGAGAAGGGAGGGGGGACGCTGGGAAAGGTCTAGGGGTAAGTCTAGAAGGAGAGGAAGAGGGATGGGGGTAGGCGACGTATTTCCCGGGTCCATTGATCACTATGATGAATGGGGTGAGCAGTGAGGGAGCGGAGTCAGGGCCGAGGGTGCTGAGTAACGAATATAGGTCGGGAAGTAAGAGGATTGGGCCTAAGAGCTAAGAAGATTGAGCTGGAAATGAGAGGCTGGGGAGAAAGTGGTTTGTGATGAGCGTCAAGTGAGGGGTGAAGGCATGAGTGTTAGGTGAAGTGAGGGGAGGAGGAGGTAGTAGAGGGCCCGGGATGGGATTTGTAGCACAGAACAATAAAGTAATGTTTTTTTAGTCGTTATCATCCCTTGTTTTACGTGAAGAGTAAGGGGATGAAGAGCTCTAGTAGAAGAATAAGTTAATGCTCTTTTGCGGGTATTATTCCTTAGCTTATGTAAAGAGTGAAGGGAGGAGGAGATAGTACAGGGGACAAAATGGGACTTGTAGCACAGAACAATAAAGTAATGTTTTTGAGGGTATTGTTTTTCATTTAACGATTTATATAGGGGTTGTGAAATGAAAAAAAGGCGCAGATAACCTAAACAAACGCACATACAGACGAAAATATAATAATAAACATGACTTTTCTTCCTCTCGCGCACACGCTCAGAAGGAAAGGAAAAGAAGCCAAGAGAGAGAGAGAAAAAAATGTTTACCAACTTAACAAACATGTTTCTTCACTTGGAGACGTGGCGTGTCACCTTAACTTTTTTACGAGGGGGTCCGTTTGTCGTTTAACAGAATAATTACATTAGAACGACGGCTCTCGGGAATAACGAGGCTTAACTTGCGGTGTAAAAGGATTAGCATAACGAGCATCAGAAAGGAGAGCAGTGACGAGAGGGAGAGGCTTGTGGCGAGGACGTGTGTGTGTGTGTGTGTGTGGGGGGGGGGGGGGGGGGTTGCGTGTGTGTGGATGCGTGTGCGTGTGTGTGATCACCGAGGCCGAAGGTTTGATTTTACAGTTACATGAACCTGACAAAAGCCGCCGTGCGCAAGCCGGTGATGTTTTAGCATAAGTGGAGGTCTAAATTGAGGCTCCCAGTAGCGTAATTTAGAAGCCGTCGCGGTGGAGGTGTACCCGAAACTACCGTGACTAACTTCAGGACCAACCATTTGTTCGGAGAAGTTTGTGGACGCAGCCGCCGTAGAGTGCAAAGGTATTATGACTAACTTTATGATCGACCGTTTGTTGAGGGAAAGTTTGTGTAAGAAGTCGTAGTGAGAAGAAGGGACAGAATTGCAATTTGGGTGTG
Source organism: Eriocheir sinensis (assembly GCF_024679095.1). Lineage (NCBI taxonomy): Eukaryota > Metazoa > Arthropoda > Malacostraca > Decapoda > Varunidae > Eriocheir > Eriocheir sinensis. The sequence goes on from NC_066526.1 coordinate 11,539,448, forward strand.
CCGTGTGGATTGTTCTGTCAGGGAAGCTTTTCATTGTGATTCAATGTATTAAGTTTCGTTTCTTGATCCTATTCGTTAGTATTTCAAGTGTGGTACAAATACGATAACATGAAGCTAGTTTCTCCTTTGGTTGTTTTATTCATAGTAGGAGACGCTGCTGGTTGTGTTACTGACGCGATGAAGAGTTTGATATTCTTTTCAAAACGAGTTAAAATTCAAATACACAAAGATTGAGGTTTCGTATTGTGTGACTCAGTGAATTCCTTATTCAATACCGTGGCCCTTATCCTCATCTCTTAAATAATACCAAAGCTTTAATTTTAGTACTGCTTTTAAATCCTAACTTCACTTTTGTATTTACGTTTAACATTACTCTTCCAACTCTTGCCTTCACTTCAGTACATTTTTTTTTCAGCAAGGACGTAGTTCAAGGGCAAAAAAATGAAGAAAAAAAGCCCGCTAATCACTTCTCCTATAAAAAGAAATAGAGGAATTGCCAAAAGGGAGGTCTGAAAGCGATCCCCACCTAGTCTTAATTTCAACTCAAGTATCAACTTTGTAATTAAGTGAGGAATGATGGCCGAGGACTCGAAATTAAGCAAAAAACAAACAGAAAAAACATTAGCTTCCTCTGATGACAAATAGCGTAATGGGTTTTTTCCTGCTGGCACTCTCTCCTCACGGTATAAGCCAACTCCGGCCGTTAACTCGCATACATATTTAGTCAGTTAATTTTTTCGACTGTGGCTATTTTCCGCCGTGCTGACCTTCGCTAATGTGGCCTACGCACCAAAGGGGACAGCCGCCTCGGACTGCAGAACACGCGTCCACCTCCACAAAGGCTGCTCCATGCATACCTCTGGGTGACTGTTGCGTCAAAGACATTCTATTTTCGCTGATAAATGGCATTCGTTTTTAACCCACCAATTCGGCTCTTCGAATACTAGTTTTGAGTTTATTTGATGCTGTGTTATATACGATCGTTATTATTTTCGTTGCAGGTTGGTGATGGGGTATTTGCTAATTCTTTTTGATATCAACATATTCGAACCGTCGTGCTTGTGTTCGAATCGTTCTGTTTTCTATACGTGTGGTGTTTGAAGTCGTATATCAGAAGCAACACGTGCCAGCTTATCATTAGGTGGCTCAGTTCTCAAATTTTGCTTATCTATCTTCAGTAAAAATGTTATTCTTAGGGTTTATGTTAATTTCCTATACTCTGACAGCGGTGATTTCAGGCCCGGCATCTGTACTGGCCTGATTACTGATTGATGACAGCCCATTATTTGTAGTTATTACCTGCGTGGGTCATTTACGGGTTGCCAATACTCTGGAAGGTTAATTATGAAAGGTAATGAAGGTGTTTATATTGGAATGTGCCGGCAGCCATTAATTACACTCTGTCACCGCGAGTAAACTTATATCACGTCATTTGCATATTTGTATTGTGGATGTTATCGGTACTGATGTTAAGTATAATTGTTAACTATTTAATCTGGAATATTTATTTGGAATTACCCCTTGATTTTCCTTTGATTTTGTCCCTGCGAGCATCAGCTATATTTGTCATTATTAAAACATGACCTTAATTATCTTACATGTGACACCGTGATCAGGTAAATAGCTCGGGACAAAACTATCAACATTAAGAAAAAACAGCCACTACCACCTTCACCGCCATCACCAAACCACCACCACTACCACTACCACCATCATCACCACCACCACCACTATTACCCTCCTCAATATTCCTCCCTCCACCACCACCACCACCACCACTATCACCAGCACCAGCATCAACGCTACTACCCTCCTCAATATCCCTCCCTCCACCACCAGCACCACCATCAACCCTACTACCCTCCTCAATATCCCTCCCTCCACCACAAACACCAGCACCATCAACGCTACTACCATCAATATCCCTCACTCCACCATCATCACCACCACCACCACTACTGCCCTCCTCAATATCCCTCCCTCCACCACCACCACCAGCATCTCCATCGCTTTGCAGTATATTTTTCCTCTGAAGTTATCTACGAGGAGGTAAATGATGGGAAGGGCAACGAGGAGAAACCTGAAAACTTCGCGAGCGTTGAGCAATATTTCGTTAGGGAGAGGAAGATTTTAGAAGCCGCGGCGGATGTGAAAGATGCGACTTTTGGGCTTCTGTTTTATCTCTCCTTCACACACACACACACACACACACACACACACACACACACACACACACACACACACACACACACACACACACACACACACACACACACACACACACACACACACACACACACACACACACACACACATACACACACACACACACACACACACACACACACACACACACACACACACACACACACACACACACACACACACACACACACACACACACACACACACACACACACACACACATACACACACACACACACACACACACACACACACACACACACACACACACACACACACACACACACACACAGAGAGAGAGAGAGAGAGAGAGAGAGAGAGAGAGAGAGAGAGAGAGAGAGAGAGAGAGAGAGAGAGAGAGAGAGAGAGAGAGAGAGAGAGAGAGAGAGAGAGAGAGAGAGAGAGAGAGAGAGAGAGAATGGTAATATGTTAGGCCAACAGACGGTTAAACAATATGTATGTTCGCCTTTGTTTTTGATTCATGAATTTAAACATACGTGCAACTCCATATTTATGTTCGAATTATGCAAAATTTACGTATAGAAATTTATAAGCAAACGAAACACACACACACACACACACACACACACAAACACACACACAAACATACACACACACACACACGCATACATCCCGTCCTTCCCACCCACCCCAAACACACATTCTCCCCCCCTCCCCAAGACACACATATTGATATTTTCTGTAGGATTATCGTAAAGTTTAATAAGACCTGATACTTGAGATAAAAGTGAATATACAGACTTTCCTTTGACGATATGGCGAAGATATACATAAATTACGTGTTTAAAGTCAATTCATACTTAAGCTACCGGTCAGTTTTTTTTCCCTCTGTTTCTAAAGTAAAGCAAAGCGTGATATTTTCCAAAGGAGTCCAGTGCTTGCTTGCTTAGTCCAGGAAGATAAACTTTTAACTTTCTTCGTCTCATGCGTGACTCACTCAGGCTAACTTTTGCGTCATTCGTTGGTGTTACATTCAGTTTGTTTTACTTTGACATGTAAAACGGTTTTGCAGTAAGAAGTGAAAAGTTAGCGAGCGGAGTGTTTGATCAGACGCTGGAAGATTGAGTGGAAGCGAGAGGGAGGAAAGCTGCACAGAAGAAACTCGGGGAAAAGATTGACTAAAGGGAACAGGTTGGGAACAGGAAGCGAACGAGAATATGGAGAGGAGAGGCAAGTAACAAGGAGTGATGTGGACGGATGAGAAAAAGAGGTGGAATGAAAGAACGAGGGAGAAAGATGGGAGAGGAAGAGAAAAATGAATGGACTGAGGAGATAGGAAACTAGAAACAGGACATGAAGGGGAATAAGAAAAAGCGAAGAGCCATAATGAAGAGTGATGAGAGAGAGAAAGAAAAGAGAACCGACGAAAGAGTTAGGAAGCAATACAAAAAAACGAAAAGGAAATACAAATGAAGGACGGAGGATGGGGGAGACTGAGAAGAGGAAGAGAATGAGAATAAAGAGAGGAAGAAGGGTGGTGAGCTGATGAAAAGTGATGGGAAGGGAATAGAAAAAGGAGAGCGAGGGAGGGCGGTAGACGAAGTGTTCAAGGGCCCATAGGGAGAGCTAACTTCCATCACACCTACACATGATAAATCTTCAGCCCCGGGCACCTGACACACGCGCCTCACCGCCTTGTAGTTCCTTGTTATCTCCGCGCCTCAGCATCACAACCGATCTATTATTTAAGGAAAGGAAGTAGCTCAAGGACAATAAAATAAAGAATAGAAAGGCCCGCTCTGAGTCTTGTTCCCGTCAGTGCACAAGAAAGCGAAATCAAGAACCAAAAAAAGTCCCTCGCAAAATTATCATTACACGTAAGAAGAAAATGTTAATTCAAGACCATTATGGAATTTTCAGGAGCCAGAAATAAACTTGTGAATTGTAATGGTTTATCTATCTATCTATCTATCTATCTATCTATATCTATCTCTCTATTTAATGAGGAGTAATGTGAAAGGCATAAAAAAAAGGTAGAATGACAGAACGAGGAAGAAAAAGAAAAGAGAGGAAGAGAAAACTTAAGGAACAGAGGGGGAAATAAATTGAGAATTGCAATGGTCTCTCTGTATCTATCTATCTATATGACATTAAAAATCAAGGCGTAGAGGTGGCGGAAGAAACAGATCCCGAGAGAAGAGAGTTACGGACGTGTGAGGCTGGATGGGGGGAGAGGAGGCGTACAGGGAGGCGAAGAGGGGACAGAGAAGGGGAGAAGAAGAGGGAGGAAGAGGCGGTGAGGGGAAGGAAAATAGGTGGAGAGGGGGGAGAAGAGGGGGCGAAGAGGAGGGCAAAGAGGAGGGCGAAGAGAGTGGCTAAGAGGGAAGCGAGAGAGAGGGACGAATAAGGGATGGAGAGAGGGGCGAAGAGGGGGCGAAGAGGGGTGGATAGGGGCGAAGAGGTGGCGGATCAGAGGTGAAAGACCCATAGTGGGGGGGTGGCAGGTGGGGGCCGCCTCCCCTGGGCCCCGAGGCTTGATGTATGTACATATATTTACCATTAAAGGAAATCTCCCCAGAGTACGCGCTAGCCCTGTTCAGAATAACAATAAGGTGCCCGTCCATAACCCTGATGAGGCCCGCACCACCACCACCACCACCACCACTACCATCACCACCACCACCACTACCATCACCACCACCACCACCACTACCATCACCACCACCACCACTACCATCACCACCACCACCACTACCATCACCACCACCACCACTATCAGCACCACTACCACTACCATCACTTCTAACACCTTCATCACCACCATCACCACCACGAACATCTTCATCACCACTACTACTTCTAACACCACCACCACCACCACCACCACTAACACCTTCATCACTACCGCCACCATCACGAACATCTTCATCACCACTACTAACACCACCACCACCACCACTAACACCTTCATCACTACCACCACCATTACGAACATCTTCATCACCACTACTAACACCACCACCACCACCACTAACACCTTCATCACTACCACCACCATCACGAACATCTTCATCACCACTACTAACACCACCACCACCACCACTAACACCTTCATCACTACCACAACCATCACGAACATCTTCATCACCACTACTACCACTAACACCACCACCACCACCACCACTACCACCACTTCTAACACCTTCCTCATCACTACTACCACCACCAATACCACCACCACCACCACCACCAAAATTATGACTTCCTACACCACCAATATCACCAACACCATCACTACCACCACCACCTCTTAAGATCTTCATTACCACTACTACCACCAACACCATCACCACCACCACCATCACTATGACCTTCAACACTACCACCACCACTAAAATTATGACTTCCTACACCACCACCATCACCACGACGACCTCTGCCGCCAACAAGACCTTCACTGTGACCACTATGACCTTAAACACCACCATCATCACCACCACCACCACCACCACCACCACCGCCATCATTATCTGTATTATTATAATCTTTACTGCCCTCCCACACTTAATTGTCACAGTTCCGTGCTATTCCGGGTGTAATGATCCTTTTAATTACCTCGCCGGTGGTTTATGCGAGACGCGGCTAATTGTCCGCTTATTGGGAATGTGCATCCGACTTTTAATTATTTTGTTTAGGTTTCCCCTCCAGCGACATCACTGGTCTGGCTGCGTGGTCGAGAGCGTGGGTTTTCGGATGATCTATAACGTATGCAACTCAGGGAATGTAAAGTCAGTATATTTAGACTCTTTCGGCACTCAATAACTGTTTCTGAATGCCACAAAGAGAGATTAGTCGAGTTCTCAGGTGTGGGTTTTTAGATTCATGGTGCAAAGGCTTCGTCGAATGATCTATAGCGTCAAAAACTCAGTGAATGTAAAGTCCGTAATTTCAGATACTTTTGGCTCTCAACATTTTCTGAAGGCCACAAAGAGAGATTAGTCGGGTTCTCAGGAGCGTGTTTTTAGATTCGTGGTGTAGAAGCTTCGTCGAACTGTCACACGGATGAGCTATAACGTTGAAAACTCAGTGAATGTAAAGTCCGTAATTTCAAATACTTTCGGCTCTCGACAAATATTTCCGGGGGCCGCAAAGGTGATTAGTCGGGTTCTCAGGAGTTTTTTTTTCTTCGTCGAACTATTACTAGGCTTATAGAATTATGTTTAGTAGACAAAACCTGAAAAAGAACATAATTTGAATTCGCCCTAATATATAATGCTTCATCAGTGTGTTGTTGTTGTTTGGTGTTGGAAAAGTTGCTGGTGATGTCATTGTGGTTAGAATATAAATGTTTTCCCTATTCTATTGTGTCCCGTTTTTTATTCCTGTTCTTTTTTTTTTCCTGTTTTCTTATCACAATTTTTTTACTCTCTCTTTTAGGTTGATTTCTTACTCTTTTTTTTCATTTATGTTCTTTGTGTCTCCTTTCGTATATTCGTTTGCTCTTATCAATATTGTTTTCTTTGTCATGATTGTTATTTTATTGCTATCGTTATCATTTTTACTATTATTATTATTATTAGCATCATCATCATTATCATTGTCTTACGTGTTTGTCTCAAGGCACAAAATTAGCATCAAAAGTGAATCACAACCTTCAATGTCAGGTGTCACTGGTCAGGATTGATAGCATTAGTTGACACTGTTAATTACCTCCATCAATTAGTCACCTGTCAGTCTGTACGGGAGGAGTAGGGCGGCAGGTTAATTACACCCCTCAAAACTTCATTCACTAACTCATTCATCCATTCATTAACTCATTGTCAGGTGGCTAATGAGTGCATCTCCCTCTCCATTCACTCGCCCCCTTCACCCATGCGTCAGGTCATTGTGCGCCAGTTAATCAGTCACCTGCCAAATCTCGCTCACCTGTAATACGTACCTGCGGGGCATCTCCTAATTAGTGTATTTTAATATCAGGCTCAAAGAGAGATATTCATGAGGTGCGTGGCTGCTCCTCGGGGTGACCTTGAGGGCGCTTTGGTAATGTGTGGTTTTATTCCTTCTTAAAAGACCGAGTGTGGATGGTGATAAAGAGGAGGAGAAAAAGAAAGGAGTGGTGGGGTATGAAGGAATATAGTAGTAGTGGTAGTAGTAGTAGTAGTAGTAGTAGCAGTAGTAGTGATGGTAGAAGTAGTAATAAAGCCGGGAGGAAAAAGATTATCAGGCAGAAGATGATAAAGAGGAGGAGGAGGAGGCGGAGGAGGAGGAGGAGGAGGAGGAGGTGATCGTCATGTTACCTTAGAAAAGAAAGAGAGGGAGAAGCAGGAGGAAGAAAAAGAGGAGAAGGAAAGCCGGGCAAGAGGACGAAAAGAGAGGAACACAGAGAAGACATACTAATGAATCCTACGTAGAGGGAGGCAAAGAAAGAGAAAGAGAGAGAGAGATAACATGGCGAGAAAGGAAACCAGAGAAGGGAAGAAGGAGAATAATATATAGTCTGCAGAGGAAGATGAATGAATGGGGAGAGAATGAGAGACAGACGGAGAGAAAATTAGATCAAGTATATTAAAAGCATGCTGGAAAGGGAGTCTAAAGGAGCGCTGTTATGAAGGAAGGAAGTGGAAGAGAAAATGTTAAGGAGGAAGAGAAATAGAACGAGGGATGGAAGAATGGATGGGTGGATGGAGAGATTGAGTTTAGGGTTCGGTAGGGAGAGAAAAGGGAAGTAGAGGGAGATGAATAGAGGGAGGGAGGGAAGAATGAGTTGATTGCTGGGTCAGGAAGGAAGGAAGGAAGAAAGAAAGAAAGAAAGAAAGAAAGAAAGAAAGGAAGGGAGGAAGGGATGGCTGGAGTAATCAAAGCATTTATCTCCATCAGTTCAATGTCGAGTTCAGTAAAAATTGAAGAGGGAGGAAAAACCTGCTGCCGCCTTCACACCTTTATTGGTAAGTAAAATTGAAGCCCCGTGTTAATTTGATTGTGCTCTGGCTGCTCCTTTTATGTGACAAAGCCGCGGGAAAAACGAGTACAATCATGAGCCGGATAGTAGCAAATCCTTTGATATTTACAAGGTGCACTGTTTTGTTAAAGGGCGGTACACGCGGGCAATGCAGAGGCTACAGCGGACTATTTGTCGCGATGGAGGACACAATTGGCACTTAGCGGCCGGGCGGCGTGGCGGGCGGCGCTGACACGGTGGCTGGGCGGCGCTGGTCACGGAAATCTGCAGCACCAGTTACCGGCCTGTTTACGTGCGCTAATTGGCACACACGCCCTTGTTACTCGTCAGGTCGTGGCCAGCGGCTGGTTAATGCGTCCAGGGAGTGTTAGGTGGCCATTCCATTGCTCTGTTCCAGTTCTGAATACATGTGGATGTCTATAATGTATGAAGAAGAGAGAGTGACAATAATCTACCTTTGTTTTCTGTCTTTACTCGTGTGTGAGCCGTACCTGACGGCTAGTTGGGGTACAGTCAGTTCTCAATACATGTGACTATCTATAAAGTACGTAGAAGAGTGACAGTAATCTACCTTTGTTTTCTGTCTCTACTCGTGTGTGAGCCGTACCTGACACCTAGTTAGGGTACAGTCAGTTCTCAATACATGTGACTATCTATAAAGTACGTAGAAGGGAGAGTGACAAAAATTTACCTTTGTTTTCTGTCTACTTGTGTGTAAGCCGTACCTGACAGCTATCTAGGGATACGTCCAGGACCAGGTAACATTTGTAAGAGTAGATTGTGGACTGCCAGCTGCGTGTCCATAAAATGACCTCATCCATAATCCCGCATGTAATTTCGATGTATAGCTTGTCAAATAAGATCACGCGTACCCTAAGATTGGCTGGTCTTTGAAGGCAGTTGCGTACTTGTAAAATACGAACTGGTCATCAGAGGGGAAAGGATGATTGACCGCTGATGAAGTGCGTAATAAGGGTCAATGATTTGTGAACCCCTTCTCGGCTGGCCTGTGACCGGGGCCGCGCAAATTCGCCTGGAGCCACGACAAACGAACGACGAAATGAGTAGAAAAGGAATAGAAAAAATAGTGTACGGAAATAAAGTTAAGAAAGTACCGGGAACTCAAGAATGAAAAGCACCACAAGGCTGCCCCAGAAAAAAAGTAGAAAAGAGTAGAGAAAATAGCGAAATAAATTGAAGAAAGTACCAGGAACCGAAAATGAAATAGCAGTAGGGAAAGTTGGGGAATAAAGTTAAGAAAGTACCGTGAACTCAAGAATGAAAAGCACCACATGGCTGCCCCAAGAAAAGAATAGAAAAGAGTAGAGGAAACAGCGAAATAAATTGAAGAAATTGGAATCGAAAATGAAAAGCGCCACCATCACCACTAGAGTGCACAAGTAACCACAACCAACGACCCAGCCAGCCCACCTTCGCGAGTGTAATCCCCGGAGTACTGAGCCTCACCTGCTGCCGGGGAAGTAATGGGGTAGGGATTTCGGCGGGCGGGGAGGCGGAACGGCGGGGCGTCGGCGGATATATTGCGGCGAACCTCCATTGAGTGGGTTCAGCGTTGGAATTAGACGCTCCTCGAGGCCTCATTAGTTTGGAGTGGAGGAAAAAGTTGAGCCTGGCGTGACTTGCTAAATGTGTGCGAGGGAAGAGAGAAAGAGAGAGAGAGACACACACACATACATATTCAGATATACATGCACATACAGACACAGCTAAAGGTATCGGGGTGCCATTACAACTCTCTCCCAAGGCCACAGAGAAGATTAACCGAGTTTTCATGGGTGATTTTCCCTTTTAAGATGCGGAAGTCGGGTAAAACTATCACTATAGGATCACAAAGCCGTCCATGAAAATCCCAGCAACTTTTACAACGAGGGGCTTTTCAAACAGGGAAACTGAGGTGCCGATACGTTTAAGAATAAGGACTTTAGACATACATACAGGCAGACGGAGGCATCGTGTTTATGTTCGTGTACCTCAGTGACTTAATGCAAATATGATCACCAGGGTCAGAAAGTCGAGTCTGCAGCTTAAGCCACTCATTGATTTGGTGGCCCCGTGGAGATGAAAGAAAAGTGTAAAGGGAAGCGAAATATATATAGAGAGAGCAAATTTAGTGTGAAATAAGTTTAGGAGGGAAGACGGAGAGGGTAACTATGAAAGAGAAAGAGAGAGGAGAGAAAGAAGACAGGCAAGAAGTGATTAAAATGGAAAATGGAAGGAGAGGGAAGGAAGTAGATTTACATAGATTTACATAGAAAATCAGACCACACAGACCCCATGGTCCAGACTTGGTGCAAGTTGGTGGTCTATCCTTAAACCTAATTGATTTTACATTAATCAGAAGACTCCAAAACGTTGCACTTCTACTCTAGTTGATATTAAGTTGAAGGAAGTGACGGTCGAGCTTGTTTTTGAAGGAGTCAATCGTGTTACACTGGACCACTGATGGTGGAAGCTTATTCCATTCTCGCACTACAACGTTGGTGAAGAAAAAATTTTGTGCAGTCTGAATTTACTTGTCTACATCTGAGTTTTACGCCATTGTTCCTCGTGCGCAGACTGTCATCGATCATAAACAATGTTGATCTGTCTACATTCGTGAAACCATTAAGTATTTTAAAACATTCGATCAATTTTCCTCGGCGACGTTTCTCAAGAGAACATGTTAAGGGTAGAAAGCCTTTCTTCGTAGGATTTGTTGCGCAAGGAAGGGATCATTTTCGTTGCCCGACGCTGAACACCTTCTAATTTAGCAATATCCTTTGCATGGTGGGGGGACCAAAACTGTACCGCATATTCCAAGTGGGGTCTGACTAAACTGTTGTAGAGCGGGAGTATTACATCTTTATTCTTGAATACAAAGTTTCTTTTAATGAAGCCCAACATTCTGTTCGCTTTATTTGCTGCATCGATGCATTGCAGTGAGAATTTGAGGTTTGACGCGATTTTGACCCCCAAGTCTTTGACGCATTGAACGCTTTTGAGTTTAACGCCGCGCATTTCGTATTCGAACTTCTTATTCCTCGTTCCAACTTGAAGGACCTGGCACTTGTCTACGTTAAGGGCATCTCCCATCTATCCGACCAAGCTGAAATTTTGTGCAAATCCTCTTGGAGGCTTTGCCTGTCTTCGTCAGTGAGAACCGAGTTACCAATATTTGTGTCGTCTGCAAATTTACTAATGCGGTTATTGAGTCCAACATCCACGTCGTTGATGTAAATAATGAAGAGCACTGGGCCAAGGACCGAGCCCTGAGGGACGCCACTAGTGACAGGCGCCCACTCTGAGTTAAATCCGTCAAACACTACTCTTTGTTGTCTGTTGCTCAACCAATTCGCGATCCATTGGTTTACTTGACCGTCAATACCTATTTGCTTTAATTTGTAAAGTAATTTATGATGCGGGACTTTATCAAACGCTTTCTGGAAATCAAGATAGACTACGTCCAGTGATTTGGTTACGTCATAAACAGTGAAGAGGTCGTTATAAAAGGTTAATAGGTTTGATAGGCAGGATCTTTTGTTTCGGAAGCCATGTTGTGAGTCCCCAATCAATGAGTGGCTTTCAAGGTAACTCACAATTTTGTCTCTAATTATGCCCTCAAGTAGCTTACCTACAACCGAAGTTAGACTAATGGGCCTGTAATTACCTGGTACTTTTTTGTCTCCTTTCTTGAAAATCGGTGTCACGTTAGCCTTATTCCAATCTGAAGGGACGATGCCTTGTCGCAAGGACATATTGAATACGGTTGTGAGGGAGGAGAGTATTTCGCTCTTCGTTTCTTTCAGCAGAGTTGGATATACTTTGTCAGGTCCAGGACTTTTATTTGTTTTAAGTGAATGGAGGGCTTTAAGGACTTCATCGGTTGTTATTTCAAAATTAGGCAATGCATGCTCGAGATTTACAATAGTACTGGTGTTGGTGGTAGCGAGAGGAAGACTGTTAGTATTAAACACCGAGGAAGGTAGGATAGAAGGAAGGAAGGAATGGAAGGAAACAAAAGGAACAGGGAGAAGAAAGAAATAAGAATAGAGAAACGAAGATACACCGAAGGAAAGCAGGAATGTGTAAGACGTCAAGATCAAGTAATACCAAGAAGAAAAAGGAAACCCAGAAGAAGGAAAGGAAGCGGAAGGAGGAACCGAAGAAGAGCTGACAAGGTTCTGAGTGACCAATAGAACTCACATTTAGAAGACCAGGTAATTGGGAGCGAGGGAGAAGGAATAATTGGCGAGAGGGGAAAGTAGAGGGAGGAGGGAGGGAAGGAGAGGAGGGAGGTGAGAGAATGCACAGGGAAGGGCGGCGAAGATGAGGAAGGGTCGCAGGAGTTAATGGAGTGAGAGATAAAAAGACTAATAGGAGGAGGAGGAGGAGGAGGAAGAGGAGAATGAGGACGAAGAGGAGAATGAGGAGGAAGAGGAAGAGGAGGAGGAGGAGGAGGAGGAGGAGGAAGAGGAGAATGAGGACGAAGAGGAGAATGATGATGATGATGATGATGATGAAGAGGAGGAGGAAGAAGAGGAGAATGAGGACGAAGAGGAGAATGAGGAGGAGGGGGAAGAGGAGGACGACAGAGAAGAGGAGGAGGAGCAGGAGGAGGAAGGGAAAGGGAAACAGCAAAAAAAAAATGAGGAAGAAAAAGAGAAAGAAAAGAAGGAAAAAGAGAAAGAGAAAGAAATAAAGATAAGAAAAGAGATAAAAGAGAGAGAAAGAGAAAGTGAAATAAAATGAAAAAGAAAAAGAGAAAGAAAAAGAGAGATAGAGAGATAGAGAAAAAGAGAAAGAGGAGGAGTAGGAGAAGGCAATGCTGGTACAGTTGATTAACGTAAATGAGAGAGAGAGATAATATAATAAAAAAGTGTGATGTTAATTACTGGAAGGAAGGAGAAACAGATGCTTTAGAGAAGAGGAAATAGGAAAGCTTGACCCGTGTGTGTGTGTGTGTGTGTGTGTGTGTGTGTGTGTGTGTGTGTGTGTGTGTGTGTGTGTGTGTGTGTGCTCCCACTCCCACTCCCTCACTCACTCCCTCACTCATCCTGAAATTGCTCTATAATGAAGGCTTGGCAGACTCGCACAACCACCAGGAACTACCACCTCGTCCGCTGAGCTAAGTTGCGCCTTTGCTCTCCAAAAGAATGACGCTCATAACAAACATCACCACGGAAACTCACGACTACACATTCTGCTGGACAACGGGGAGACTCGAGTTACCGGCGCCCAAGCACACATATTTAACAAGGCTTTCGTAAGAGTTTTGGGCATTTCCAGGGGTAGTTATATGACCCTGGTGGTAGTCTGACCCTTCTTCTGTACCCTGAACGTAAAATATCTCTCATACGAACCCGAATGATCTACTATTTGGCCTTTGGAAATAGTTAATGTGAGGGGCGAAAGCGTCTAACAATCCCGTTATAAAAAAGGATCCGTCCGCCACGCATGTTGGTTGTTGTTGAGATAGTGTGTGTGTATGTGTGTGCGTGTGTGTGTGTGTGTGTGTGTGTGTGTGTGTGTGTGTGTGTGTGTGTGTGTGTGTGTGTGTGTGTGTGTGTCTTTATACCCATTCTCCATCTTCCTTTTCCATCCTTTTTTTCTCTCCCTTTCTTTCTCCTCATATCTGTCTGCCTGTCTGTTTATCCTCATACCCTTTCTCCCTCTCCCTCTCCATTCCTTTCTCTCTCCCTTTCTTTCTTCTCATATCTGTCTGTCTGCGTCGTCGCGTGTACTGTATTATTTTCAGCTTCAGGCGCCGATGCCTTTCCGAAGAGCTGTCTCCCACTCGTAAACAGACTGACGGTGCGGGGCTCTCAAAATAATCGGGCATGCTCCTCCCTCGCAGTAAATTGGCATAAGCCTCTCACCGGACGAGACTCGCTGGTACTGGGGAGCGACGAGACAGATGTATATGCAATAAATACCTGAAGGATAGTGGCGAGTAATCATCAAAGAAATATACACGAAAACAAATGGATAAACAATAGATATTCAAAGTAGAGTAACATTTAATTATCAGAGAAACGCACTACTAAATATTAAGGAATTGATGAATATATGATAATACTTGATATAAAAGTTAACTATTTATGAAAGAAATATACACGAAAACAAGGCGATAAACAATAGATATTCAATGTATGGTAACAATTCATAATAAAAAAATACTAAATATTAATGGATTTATGATGTAATTAAAATACTTGATGGCTAATAAGGAACGCTGGTGAGAGCAAAAATAATCACTGTTTCAATTCCGTTAGTGCGTACTCGTGCGAGGAACGTACAATTAAGCTGGGCGAATTAATTGGTAAATGAAAATTCTGGACATCAAAGTCACAAATCTTCAGTGATTAATTATAAACCCGGTAATGAAAACAACCATTACATGTTAAGCGCTAATTGGCGTTCGAACACAAATAACGCGCCATTACAAAATAATAATAATAATGATAATAATAATAATAATAGTTATAATAATAATAACAAAAATAATAATAATAATAATAATAATAATAATAATAATAATAATAATAATAATAATACCAACACAAATGCAGATTCTCGTATATGGAAATCTGAACAAACAAAATAATTAGAATATATAATTACTGCCACGCCTGCGAGTAATTATTCACCAGGAAAAAGTACAAAGAAAAAAATATATAAATAAAACACATGAAAACCAAAGTAAACAAATAAACAAACAAATAATACAACATTCTCCACCCACGCCATCCACCTTTATCCACCAACCGCAGAGGAGGCAACCAAGAGCAGACTCAACCACGATTATCCCTCTCCACCAACACCACCACCACCACCATTATCATAACTATGCCGTATATGCCTGAGACACTCCCACCTCTCCTTCTGTTTGTTAAGGGCAGAACGGGTGGCGGGAAGGGAAGGGAAGGGAAGGGAGAGGAAGGGAAGGGATGAGAAGGGAAGGGAAGGAAAGGGAGGAAAGGAAAGGAAAGGGAAGAGAAGGTATGAGGAGGGCATGGAAGGCAAGGCAGGGCAAAGAAGGGAAGGGAAGGGAAGGGAAGAGAGAGGGGATGGGATGGAACGGGAAGGGAAAGGAAGAGAAAGGAAGGGAAAAGAGGGGATGAGAAGGGAAGGAATGGGAAGGGATGAGGAGGGAAGGGAAGGGAAGGGAAAGAAAGGAAAGAGAAGATAAAGGAAGGGAAGGGAAGGGAAGGGAAGACACAGGAGGGGATACGTAGATAGACAGATAGATTGATAGATAGAGAGACAGAGTGCATTTTGTAATTGAAACCCTCTATGCTAATGAGGCTAACAGCGATAATGAAGAAGTAACGAGAATGTGATAACGAGGGATACACACACACACACACACACACACACACACACACACACACACACACACACACACACACACACACACACACACACACACACACACATTTTAAGTACACTTGGCCATAAATAGTACAGGTGGGGAAAGGTAATTGATCGCTACATACAAACAGACAGACAAGAGTGGCCATGCACCAAAGGAGGGGCTTCAAAATACTTCCATCAGCGTTGTCTCCCCTCATTGCTCGTCCCCTTACACACACACATTTTGTTTAGAAGATATACGGACATGATAACTCTTTACTGTCCCTATGCGCAAACTCATTCATCACCTCTCCGCGCGCGCGCGTGTGTGTGTGTGTGTGTGTGTGTGTGTGTGTGTGTGTAATGGCGGGTGACGTTAAGGTTTAAATTGTAAAAAAAAAAAATATTATTATCTTTAAATTCGTAATAACGGTGACGATCAAACTACTACTACTACTACTACTACTACTACTACTACTACTACTACTACCACTGCTACTCCTACTACTACTACATAAATGATACCTCCACCCATGTTTATTTTCCCGACACATAATCATGGAGGGCTCCATAGCTTGGAGGTCATTAGCCCCAACTCTGTTCGCTAATGACTGTGGCATCCAACCATATTACTAATACTACCTGACATTAAATCACCTATCATCTATTACGTCTAGATCCCCCTTTCCTTCCCTACTCAAGTCACTCCCGACCCACCCACTACTACTACTACAACTACTACTACTGCTACTACTACTACTACTACTACTACTACTACTACTAACACTACTACTACTACCACTGCTACTACTACTACTATTCTCTCTCAATCTATCTCTGTCTATCTATCTATATATCTATCTATCTTTCTTCCTCCCATCTATTTCCTTTTAAATCACTTCTCACCTTCTTTCTTTCCTAATCCACTTGTGTTGTTTCCTTCTCTTTCCTCTCATTCCATTTCCTATTCGTCTTGTCCCCGCACTGGCCCGCAGAAGCACCCCATCCTCTCTCTATAAACTGTGGAGGGGCTGTGATGAGGAGATTGATCGTAATGTATTGTGCCGTTGAGGAGGGAGAGAGCGGCTATAAAGAGGCGGATGACAGGGCTTAGCGGAACGGTGAAAAGCTGGGGGTAGCCGAGAAGGTGTAATGGGCCCGGTGTATTGCAGGGTGACAGGGGGTTAATGATTGTGGTGCCCCGCGAGACGCGACACCACTCACTACGCTAGCTGCAGTATCACCATCATCCACCACAATATCTACCGAGGGCGACAGCGGTATAGAACGCTAAAACATCCCCCTTACAAGAACACTGAAGAACACTGAAGAACACTGAACACAGCACGGAACCCGGAGGACATAAAGACGAGGCGCCAGGGTGTCCCCAAACTCACCACCTATCTACCAGCAGTCAAAACACGATCAACAAGACATCCATCGACGGGTCAAAGGTTCACGTAAACCGAGCTACTCGGGTGCGTCACCTCCCGCGTGACAGCCACCCTCCTCATTATAAGGATTAGAATCCCTTACCCATAAACTACACCCCATAAGGATGTTCCTATGATACTCACCACTACGCTCCTTGTACATAAAATCTATCGGTGCTTCCCATAGCTCATGAAATTGTAAAGTCAGGCGCGTGACCCAACCTTATAGACCATGCCGGTTAGGAAGATTGTTATATAAGTTTGATGTAAGACTCACATGACTCCCATGTTACCCTCGTGATGTATGTATGTATGTCATGCCCAAACCCCCCTATATAAGAAGCATTTCTACAGGAGAGAGCTCAGATCAGCCAGCACTCTGCTAGCTCTCTGTACACTACCACACTCAGTTGTCCACCTTTAGACAACATGGACAGAGCATTCAATTCGCCTTCTATCACGTCGCTCTCCTGATTCCTAATTCTCGACAAGAAATCTGCTACCATGTTGCTGGAGCCTGGTAGATAATCAATAGTAAAGTCAAATTCTCCTAGAAGTGTCTGCCAGCGTGCAATCCTGCCACTAGGAACTGTGCTTTTTAATAGCCAAGTAAGTGGCTTATGGTCCGATAGGATGTGAATCCTATAACCCAAAATAAGGGGCCGGTTAGTACTGAGGCCGTATATGACTGCTAAAGCTTCTCTCTCAACCGCTGAGTAGTTACGTTCCGCTCCATTCAGGGTTCTACTGAAATATGCTATGGGACGCAAACTGCCATTTTCATCCTTTTGTTGCAACACACCACCTATTGCCTGATCAGACGCATCTGTGGTGAGGTGGAATGGGTTCCGGAAATCCGGAAAGGCCAAAACAATGTCAGTTGTTAGACTGTTCTTTAGTGTATTAAAAGCCTGCAGTGCCTCCTCATTCCACTCCAGATGTGTCTTGTCATTTTTCGTCACCTTTCTCCCTTTTAACAACTGATTGAGAGGGGTCGCTATCTTTGCAAAATCTTTGATAAACTTTCTGTAGAAATTAACTAGCCCCAAAAATCCTTGTAACTCTTTTACTGTTTGTGGAGGAGTGAGTTGCTGCACCGCGTGTACCTTTGAGGGCTGAGGCTTCAAGCCAGATGCACTAACAATGTGACCCAGGTAATCTACTTGTTCTTTGAAGAAGGAACACTTATCTAGTCTTAGGGACAGGTGAGCCTTCTGTAACCTATCTAGGACTGCAAGAAGGTTCTTTAGGTGATGGTCCATGTCTTTCCCTTGTGCTATCAAATCATCAAGGTATACATGTACAGTTCTCCTTGTCAGACCTATGAGGACTTGATTCATGATCCTCTGGTAGGCTGCAGGTGCAGTTTTTAATCCAAAGGGGACTGTAGTGAATTCATAGAGGCCATAAGGTGTCGTGAAGGCTGTCAAGTGTTTGGATTCCTCTGCTAATGGGACTTGATGGTAGCCCTGGAGCAAATCAAGCGAGGTGAACACTTTACTTTCCCCTAACCGTTGCAAAATGAGGTTAATGTTAGGGAGGGGGTGTCTGTCATCAATTAATTCATCGTTCAAAGCGCGGAAGTCGAAACAAAGTCTGACTCCGCCATCCTTCTTGGCAACAGGGACTAGGGGTGCACTGTAGGGCGACGCACTAGGGCGTATAATACCCTGGGCCTCTAGGTCCTTGAGCTGAGTCTCTATCTCTATGGTATTTTACTGGTATTGGGTATGGCTTTTTATATATAGGCTTGTCATTTTTAAGCCTTAAAGTGTGAATATAATAGGGAGTAATAGTGAGGGGCTCGTGTTTCAGAGCAAACACATCAGGGTACTTGCGGGTTAGGCCCTTCAGACAGCTGTTTTCCCGTAGTGAAGGGGAAAACAGCTCGTCTATCATCTTATCAAGCTCCATCTGTTTATTTGACTGGGTGACAGGCGGTTTTTGACCCGTTGACTTGGTGACGGCCGCAACACAATCACTAGCTGATGACTGATACTGTTCTGAGTGACGTGAATAAATGTGTCCATCACTTCACCTGTTGGCATCTCAACTGTTTCTTCAGTTGGGTTAGCATAGGGAATGATGAATTT
The DNA here is from genome assembly GCF_024679095.1 of Eriocheir sinensis. Lineage (NCBI taxonomy): Eukaryota > Metazoa > Arthropoda > Malacostraca > Decapoda > Varunidae > Eriocheir > Eriocheir sinensis. The sequence continues at coordinate 11,558,452 of NC_066526.1, forward strand.
ACCTTTGGTTTGATTAACGTTAGGGGTTAAAGTTACTAATCCAGGAAATAAAAATGAAGAAGGGGTATCATTGGACCTGGGTAGGAAGAAGGCTTGCTGGGCTCTGCCAATCTCTGCCTCCAGAGCGACATACCCTGCCGTGCCCGGTAGCAAGGACGCCACATTAATAGCGTATGCTTTCACTGGTACTTCCTCCATCTCGTCTAAGGTAGGTTTATGGTCGGTTAGTCAATCTTTTGGGTACGGGCTCATATCGTCCGCAGCCAGGGAATGAACTTCCACCGGGTAGGCGCCCACCATTACACTAAACTGCCCAGGTGTGGCCAGCGGTGCAGCTACCACATTTTGCCTCCACATAAAATCTAGGCCCAACAAAACTGCTGTTGGTAACACTGTATCTTTTGATATTATTACAATTTTTTCTGTAATTTCTCCGTGCCCAAAATTCACTACTACTTTGGCTATTCCTTTATTAGGTATTTGAGTCCGATCTACCCCTTGTATGAAGAGAGGGTTCTGAATCTGTCATCTTCCCGCCCACCTTATTGAATAAATCTTCTTCTATTAAGGAAGCTCCTGCTCCTGTGTCAAGCATCGCGTAAATCATCTCCTTTCGTGCATCAGTGCCTACACACAGTCTTAGTGTGAGTGCATTAGTCGGCCCGTGGACTGCCGCAGTTATTCTGGGGTCGGCGGGTTTTTTTTTTTTTTTTTTTTTTCCCTCTCCTGGTCAGGGTTGCTCCATGAGCTACGGGGTAAGGGGCTGGCCGGGTAATCTGGGCGCCATGCGGCGCAAGGCGAGACAGGTTGGCGCCTGTTCCGAGAGTATTGTGGCGGTGCAGATGGCTGGTACTGAGAGTACCGGGGGCCCGTTGGTGGGTGATAGGCACCTCTATACTGTCAGCCATAAGTACAATCGCGGGCCATGTGTCCTAAATACCCACAAGCATAACATGTGGGTGGGGCAGACGCGTGCCCATATGAGCGTGTGGATGGTGCGGCGTGCCGCCCTCTCCTTTGGGATATCAGGTTACGCGGCTGTCCTGAAGGACGTTGGGGACGGCCTTGTGAGGAATGTTTGGGTCTGGATGCCTGGGTGGAACAGACGTTCAGCACTTTCGTTTCTTTGGCGATATCGGCATCGGATAACTTCGACTCTGGATGAGCTTTGATATACTCATACCCTTTCTTCAATATCTTCTGTGGGTCCTTCTTTTCTTCCTCCGTTATGATGAGTATAAAGGCCGGAGGGAGAGCCTCTGTGACCTTAAAGCCGTTATCTCATTTAGCAAACTGGCATTGGCAGGCTTGAAAGCGATCAACTCGTCTCTCAATGTCTCTAGTCGAATGAGGAAGGTGCGGATGTTTTCTCCTGTCCGCCGTTTTGCTTCTCCCAATTCTTTCTGGAGGACCGAAAAGGTCCTTACTGTGGGAAACACATGTAGGAAGTCTACCTTTATTTTGTCCCAATCCTGTCCACACCTGGCGATACAACCGAGGAGATGATCGCGCGCTGCTCCCAGGGCATATTGTTTGGTTAACTCAATCTTTCCGGTAGTGTCTCAGTTTGCCTGTGTCCGGCTTTCAATATCCTCTATCCATTTCTTTGCTAGTTTATGACATGGGAGGCTTGGTGATTTGCTACTTTTTTCTTCTCCTCCACAAAAATGTAAGAGTCCCTGCACTCTACTAAAATCATTCAAGGTATGACGGCTAAGTAGCGCGACAAGGTCATCATGGGCAAGGGTGACCGCTTTTTCACCTTTGGTGTAGGTGGGAGTGCCTTCGTCTGGCATATTTAACTCTAAAGTATTATTCCCGTAATCCCAAGAATAACTGTCTTCTCCCTCACTTTCGGATGTGGACATACACCAATACAATACCAATATAAATTGCAAGTTTCACCACCCCACACCTGACACCAGTGTTGTAACCCGCTGATGGGCTCTAAAGGGAGACGACACACTGTTTACACTAGCGACAATTGACTTAAGATTCTGGTACTTTAGGAGTATTAAAAGGAGTTCGTAAGTTGGGGTGATGAAACGGTGTCGCCTTTCTTATATTTATTTTAGTCTACCTTAATACTACTTTAACATTACAAAAGATAAAAATATTGTTAAAACCAGCGACTGGCTTACGAGACTCAATGAGTCTTCAGGTTTTCTCTCACTGCTGGTTACTGACGTTAATACTGGTATAACACTGAGAGTTTCTTCTCAAAAATCACACAATAAATCGTCACAGAAATATAATCACATAGTTTCTAATAATCCTAAACAGAACTACTAATACAATAGAACACAATAGATACGCTTTCCTCTACGGTATCGCTTCACTCCATACTCACAGTAAAACAGATGAATGCTCTGCCCAGGGTGGACAACTGAGTGTGGTAGTGTACAGAGAGCTAGCAGAGTGCTGGCTGATCTGAGCTCTCTCCTGTAGAAATGCTTCTTATATAGGGGGGTTTGGGCATGACATACATACATACATCACGAGGGTAACATGGGAGTCATGTGAGTCTTACATCAAACTTATATAACAATCTTCCTAACCGGCATGGTCTATAACAGTGGTATTCATTGCGCGGCTCGCGAGCCGCTGGCGGCTCGCAATGACTCAATTCACGGCTCTCGAAAAATATATAAATTAATTAATAAAAAAAATACATAGAAAAATAATTTAATAATTTATCACGAAAGATATATATTTTCATGAGGTGAGATGGAAGACAAAGTCACAGTAAGCGATAACATTCTAACATCCCTGCCCTAGTCGTACAGAAATCATACGTGTCTACTACGGGAAAACTGATCAGCGACACGTCTACGTAGTTCTAGGCCGCGCGAAATCATACGTGTCTAATACGGGAAACATCAGCGACACGTCTAGCTCTAGGCCGCGCGTCGGTGGTCTCCCCGAATCGGTTGAGTTAAACCTTTCGGGGAGACTGGACGTATTGCGTACTACTTAATTTAATTAGTTGAGTTACGCTAACTTGCAGTAGCTGCGGCTCTCTAAATCAATGTGTTTAACCATCCCATCAGCGGGTTACAACATGATTGTGTAGGGCTCGCGGGAATGGTGGAAGGGAGAGAGAGGACGGGGTAGAGGGTGTAAGTTAACAGGGTGACGCTGAAATGGGAAAAGAGGAAAAGGTACTTGAGTGGAGACGTTACGTGTGTGAAATGATATGATTCTTTTTTCTAGTGAAGAGGAAGGGGTGTAGGGTGAAAGGGTGACGTTGAAAGAGGAAAAAATGAAAAGATGGAAGGCACGAGAGAGAGAGAGAGAGAGAGAGAGAGAGAGTGTGTGTGTGTGTGTGTGTGTGTAAGGAGAGAGAGGAGGAGAATCAGGCACGGGAAAGACACTGAAAATCTTGGATAGTCTAGATTTGGCAAAGATAACTATATGAGGAAGTACAGTTTACCTTGGCTTTATGAAAAAAAAGGTACGTTGGGAAGGGAAGGGAAAGGAAAGGAAGGGAAAAGGAAGAGAAGGGATGGAATGGAAAGGGAAAAGAGAAGATGAGAAGGGAAGGGAAGGTAAGGCAAAGCAGGGCAAGGGCAAGACAATTAATGGAAACATGGAAACATGGAAATGCAGGCAACAGAAAGCCTATTGGCTCATTACGAGGTCGCCCGCTTGGGTGATTTAATCTCCTCGACCGCCACTTGGGGCTTGGTGAGCAGATGAAAGCACCTCGATATTGAGGAGCAGATGGAAGCACCTCGTTATTCAGTTTACTCCCGACGCAGCGAAATGACGGTCGATTCTATATTTGAAGGAGTTGATGGTATTCGCATTTACTACTTCTGAGGGAAGATTGTTCCAGTGGCGGATGACTCGGTTTGAAAAGAAACTCCTTCCAATGTCTGTGTTACATCGACTCGACTGAATGGGTAAACAGTTATTTCTAGTTCTTGAGTTGGTTTGCAGTTCAAAGAATTTGGAGTAATCGACGTTATTGAACTTTTTTAGATACTTGAAGACTTGAATCATATCCCCTCGTAGGCGTCTTTTCTCCAATGTAAAGAGATTGAGTCGCTTGAGTCGTTCCTCGTACGGTTGAGCCCTGAAGGTTGGAATCATCTTTGTGGCGCGTCGTTGAATCCTTTCCAGTAAAGCAATGTCCTTTCTGTAATTAGGAGACCAGAACTGCACTGCATAATCGAAGTGCGGTCTTACCATGGAATTATACAAGGATAGCATCACGTCTGGTGTTTTACACTCGAAGTTCCTCGCTATGAACCCGAGCATAATGTTGGCCTTGTTGTATGCTTTTTTACAGTGATTCGCGTGTTTCAGGTCACTGCTGATAGTGACTCCAAGATCCTTTTCCTCCTGCATCGCTTGCAGAGGTCTCCCATTCATGATGTATGTGTGGTTACTATTTTGGGACCCAATATGCATGACTTTGCATTTGTCAACATTAAAAGACATTTGCCATTTTACCGACCATTCGATAATGTGATTGAGGTCTTTCTGAATGATTTCGCAGTCGGTCTTTGTGAGGCCATCTCCACCTACCTTGGTGTCATCTGCAAATTTCGATATTGTGGATTTCAGTCCTGATTCTAGGTCATTGATATATATGATAAAGAGGATGGGTCCCAGCACTGACCCTTGAGGCACTCCACTAGTGACTGGTAGCCAATCGGAAGGCTGTCCGTTGAGTAGTACTCGTTGTTTTCTGTCGGTGAGCCAATCTCTTATCCACGCGATCAGATTGGCTCTGATGCCCGCCGAGTGCAGTTTCTTAAGGAGTCGCTCGTGCGGTACCTTGTCGAAGGCTTTCTGAAAGTCCAGGTATATAACATCACTGGGGATGTGGGCATCCCAGTTCTTATATATACCTTGGAAGAAGTTTAATAAATTCATTAGGCAGGAGCGCTTGTTTCTGAAGCCATGCTGGGTGTCGGAGATTATATTATTGTTTTCTAGAAACTTAACAAGTTTATCTCTAATAATCTTTTCGAGTATTTTTCCTGCCACTGATGTCAAACTTATGGGCCTGTAGTTTAATGCAACACTTTTGTCTCCTTTTTTGAAAATCGGTGTTACGTTCGCCATCTTCCAGTCTTCCGGGACCTTGTTTAGTTGAACTGACCGGTTGAATATGGTAGTGAGTGGTTGAAGTATTTGTTGTTTAAGCTCTTTTAATAACCGCGGGGACAAACTGTCGGGTCCCGTTGACTTGTTCGTGTCGAGTTTGTCCAAGTACTTTTTTACTTCTTGGTGGCATATTGAGTCAATTTCCAGCGGCGTGATCTCACTCGGCGGGGCAGGGCTCTCGGGAATGGTTTCGATGTCCTCGACTGTGAATACGGATGCGAAGTTACTGTTGAGGATTCTGGCCATCTGTTTACTGTCCTGAGTTACAGATCCAGTCTCGTCTGTCAGGGGACCAATATTGGATTTTCTTTTCTTTTTCGATCTTATGTACGTGAAGAATTTCTTGGAGTTAGTTTTGATTTCGCGCGCTATTTGCTTTTCATAGTTGCGTTTGCTACTCCGAATAAGGCTGAGACAAGCTCTGAGGCTGTTGTGGTACTGTGTGCTGGCTTCGGCCGTAGCATTCTCTTTCATCAAATTATAATTCCTTTTTTTTAGGTTTACTGCCCTTTTTATTTCTCTGGTCATCCACGGTGGATCTACGGCCCCATTTACTCGCCTGGATTTCGTAGGCACTGTAGCCTTCTCTACTTGCAACAGCTTATCTTTGAAGACGTTCCACGCATTGTCGATTGTATTTTCGGTGATGCCAAGTTGGTCCCAGGTCGTAGGGGGAAGCAGCGCACGGGCTAAGTTGAAATTTCCTTTTTTGTAATCTGGTATCACTGACGGATTATCTACGAGTTTGTGACATATATTGATATTAAAACGGATTAAGTGGTGATCGCACCCATTAAGTTTCTCACCAACTGTGCAGTCGCGAATGAGGTCGGGGTCGCTTACTAATACCAGATCCAGCAGATTGTTTTCTCTTGTTGGTTGAGTTACAACTTGAGTGAGGAACGAATCCTCCACCATTTCTAAAAGCCTGTTACCCTCTTGATCTCCAGTCATCAGTCCCCAGTCAATGTTAGGGCAATTAAAGTCCCCAATTATAATTGCTTCCTTGCTTTGTGTTAGAGAGTGAATCTCTTCGTAGAGGGCAGTGTCATCGGCTGCCTGTTGTTTCGGAGGCCTGTATACGGTTGCAAGTGTTAGTTTCTTTTTATTTGCGGTTATTTCCACATAGACAGAATCGTATTTCTCTGCGTCCTGTTTGTCTATTTTTATGGCAGGGAGTGTACTTTTTACGTAGCAAACTACTCCTCCTCCTTTCTTGTGCTTTCGACTTTTGTGGAAGCTTTCGTACCCAGGGAACGACATTTCGGATTCTAGATGGGAAGGAAAGGAAGGAGGTAAACAGTGGAGGGTTTTGGTCTCGGTCTTGGTCTGAGCTCCACCACTCCGGCGTGACGGGTTATCATAGCATCAACAACGCATATAAAAGAGCGAAGTTTAGCAGAAATTAAGCAATACAAGTATATAAATATAAACTTCATTATTTTATAGTACTCAAGTCAGCCTAATTTCACTGTAAATGATGCTGGTTCTTGAAATCGCTGATACCTATTTACTGTTTGGTAACATGTCGGCGGAAGGCTGGCAGGTGGGTAAACAAGTCACTATCGCCGAGAAGTTTGATTCAAATGGAAGTGTTCCTGTCCGTGCTGGCCCTGAGCTGGTGTACACAGGACCTGGAGGCGGGTTCAAGTCATTCAAGTCATAAATTGATATCTGTTAATGCTGGAATTACATTAATAAAAAAAACAGTACTTTTAGGATTATTTTGAGGCCGATATAGAAAACATTGGGGGGGCTATAGCCTCCCTAGCCCCCTTAAATATTACGGCCCCTCCGCCATGATAACTGACCCACCCGTAACCCGCCACCCGCCTTGACTCACCTATTGCTCACCTGGTTGGCCCATCCGTTCTCTACAGCATGACAAGGTATACTCCCACTGTAATTCCCACTCAAAACTCCGCTAAATGACTCCGATTACTCATCTACACTCTTTTATACTCTATACTCTTACAGGAGCAGTGATTAGCCGGCTATATTTTTTTCCTCTGTTTTCAACCTAACCTAACGTAACCTGCCCTGTTCAAGAGCGGGAGCCACATACCAGTAGAGAAATAGGGAATACGCGGGCGGTTAGGGTGAAGGGTAAATAGTGTGATTCTCCAGCTGATTCGACGTCAATGGGAAGGTGGACGAGCTGGACGCTTACCTGGACTGGGGGATCATAATGAGGGTAATGAGGTGGCTGAGCTGCGTGATGAGGTGTGCATGTGTGGAGGTGCAAACAGTGGGTCGTTGAGTGTGATTGTGTGTGTGAAGTGATGTGTGGGTGGGTGGGGTGGTGAGGTGGTTGGGTGTGGGGTGGGGATATGTGGAGGCGCAAAAAGGTGGAGTTATAAAGTGGTTTGTAGAGTGGCAGTGAAGTGGAGGGGTGAGTAGGTGGGTGGCTGGGGAGTGAGGGGGATAGCTGTGGAGGTGCGGGTTATTGTGTGCCAGGGAGGTGATGTGTGGATGGGTTGGGTGGGTGGTGAGGTGGAGTCAATGTGGATTGCGCATGAAGTCGGCAGTCTGGTGAGGTAATGAAGGGATTGGGCGGTGTAATGAGGTAGTTAGGCTAAGGTAATGGAGTAGATTTACCCGGGAGGTGCATTGATGGTGGCTGACACACACACACACACACACACACAACCAGCATTTCTTCTCTGTACCCTAACAATGGAAGTCCTATCTCTATATCATCACCTGTTTGCGTATTCCAAGGATCTGTTTACCTGCCTCCTCGCTGCGTTGTGGGAAAACTTTAAAATTACCTGGATATTCTATTACACGTGTCGCTCTGTTGACCTCTTTTATACGCATTATGTGGGCGATTTAATGCTCTGTAAGTCTCTGTGTGTGTGTGTGTTCTTTCTCCCTTTATGCTGATGTGGGCTGGGTCGGGGGGAAGGGATTAGAGAGACTCCCTAAGGTGGATTTAATGGCAGATTTTTGGGGTCGGGAATGTAGTGTGGGAATGCTGGGTGTGTGTGGAAGTGTGGAAGTGTAGTGGTTGGTGTAGTGGGTGAATTAGGAGTGGCTGTTGATGTGTGGTTGGGTGTAGCAAGATATGGGGCGTATATGGGTGTGGCAAAAGCCGTGTTGAATTGGGTGTAGGACTGTAGGTATATGGGTGTGTGGGTGTGGGTGTATCGCAGAGAAGGATAGTATGTGAAGCAGACTAAGATGAAGATGCTGTGTGAGATGGGATGTTGTCAAGACTGAATCTATGTCTGTAGCAAGCTGTACATGTGATTTAAAGAGACGTAGAACAATGTGGGTTACTGTATATACCATTGGGCTTATGATTGTGTATGCTGTGTCCTGTAGTGTGGAAGTGTAGTGTAGTGTAATGTAGCTGTGTTCGTGTATGTAATTTAAAGGGAGGTACAATAATGTGGGTTACTTTATACATTTAAGTGCTTATGAGAATGTAGGTTGTGTACTGTGGCGTGGAAGTATGTGTTCGTGCGTTTGTATCATCGTGTGTGTCGCGGGCTGTTTGTGTAATTTAAAGGGAAGTACAAAAATGTGGGTTACTGTATTTATCTAAGTGTGTATATCGTGTACTGTAGCTTGGAAGTAAAGTGCAGCGTCGTGTATGAATCCCTGCGTTTGTATCATCGTGTGTCGCAGGCTGTGTTTGTGTAATTTAAAGGTACAAAAATGTGGGTTACTGTATTTATCTAAGTGTGTATATCGTGTACTGTAGCTTGGAAGTAAAGTGCAGCGTCGTGTATGAATCCGTGCGTTTGTATCATCGTGAGTGTCGCAGGGTGTGTTTGTGTAAGTGGCGGAGAGCGTTGAAACACAAGCCTAGCCGGAGCCGGGGCCGCAGCTGGTGCCGCGTCAGGGAGAGCTCGTTGCCTCCCTGTCACCTGCATCTGGCCGGGATGTCTCTGCCTGGCTGCCTCGCCCTCGCCATGGACACGGGAAGCAGCGCCAGCAGCATCTCGGCGCCCGGCATTACTACGCGCCCTGTTTCCATTTCATATCAAGACGACAGCTGCATGTGTACCTCCGCGTGCCGGGCAAAGCCGTATAAGACGCAGGGGGTGCATGTAACGTGTCACTTAAATTTATCTCGCTGCGGGGTTGGATTTCCTGGTGTTTAATTTACTTTGTTAAGCGGACTTGATTTTATTTGTTTGTAGGTGATCACTGGCAGCGTGTCACTTAAATTTCTCTCGCTGTGGGGTTGGATTTTCTACTGCTTAATAATTTAGTTTGTTAGGTGGACTTAAAACCTCATTTGCTGTAGCCATTGGGTTGGCAAGGTACACCGTATTTAAGCCCTCCTTATTAGTATATATAAATAATCCGTGTTTTCATCAAGGGCTACTGTTAATTTACTTCATTTGCTGTAGGCATTGGGTTCGGGAGGTACACCACATTTTAAACCTTCCTTATTAGCATGTGTAGCTAATCCGTGTTTTCATCAAGGCTTCATTAATTGACTCTGGCGTTTTACTTTTGCTGGTCCGTTTTTGCCGTCGTTTTTACGTGTTCCCAAATGAAGGCGGGGAAAGGTTCAAAAGAATACACTGGGGAAAATTCTCGTCTGGCTCTATATGGAAAACGAAGGTTGGAAAAGGTCTAAAGAAATCCGGGCCAATTTGAATTCTGGAGATGCCTTTAAACTTTTCTCTGCAAGGTGCGGGAGCCATAGCAAGGAGGGAAAATAAGTGGAGGCGGCCTTATCCAGTGTGGCAGCAATACAGGAATGGAGAGGTAGAGGGGAAGGCGAACTAGGGGATTGCGTTATATATAAGAGGAAGACAAGTTAGCGTCATATTAATCCTTGGCAACTGCACTCACGACTTGAAAAATGCTCTAAAGGAGATTGACTAATGCACTGTGATTGTGTGGCTCAGGAGGATTAAGTGCATAACGACAGGCATTACAAGCATCATGAATTCGCTTGGTGCTTGAAACATCGACTTCACCTTCACGAGGAGCACGAAAGGGTACTATGTCAAGCTTATAAGTGTACGGCGGAGATATACATTAGGTTTTCGTTTTTTTTCTTCGCTGTAGAAATACCTCGTGTACTTCCAGCCTATCTATCTGCCTATCTATCTGTCTACCTACATAAGAATTTGGTTTGCCGATCTATCTGTTTATTTGTCTAAGCGTTTAACCTCACTTGCATCGGCCGCCATCCGCGTCACATACCCTATACAACCTTCCTCGAGTCCGCCGCCGATCATAAATATCCTTCTAATTTGTCTCGCGTGTCTAGTATTGCTTGCCATTCACCGCCGGACCCCGTGTGTGTGTGTGTGTGTGTGTGTGTGTGTGTGTACGTAAATGTAGTAGCCATCAGCCGGTGAAAAATGTAGCCCTTAAGAAAATTTACAGGACGGCAGAACGTGTGTGTGTGTGTGTGTGTGTGTGTGTGTGTGTGTGTGTGTGTGTGTGCTCGTGAGAGAGAGAGAGAGAGAGTTACGTAAACCATCCCCCAACACAGCCAGTTCGGTCGTTACATTTCCAAAACCTTCGCCTCAAAATACATCTTCACGTCTTTCCTTTACATTTCCCTACTTTTTCACCTTCCATAACGACCACAGCGCGATTAACTCATAATTATGCCGTGGGAAAACTATTACATCATCTTTTATCCTAACACCTCTACTCAGGCTTAAACTACATCCCCACGCGTTGCCCTGACACCCAACTAATGTTTTTTCACCTTCCATAACGACCACAGTGCAACTAACTCACTCACAATTATGCCGTGGGAAAACTATTACATCATTACTTTATCCTAACACTTCAACTCGGCCTCAAAATCGCGTACATAATCGCGTGCTGCCTTAACACCCGACAACTGTTTTTTTCACTATTCATAAAGGCCACAACGCAAATAACTAACTCAAATATGCCGAGAGAAAACTATTAATATTAACACTATCCACTTCTACTGAGCCTCAAAAGACAGCCCCCACGCGTTGCCCTGACATCCGAATACTGTTTTCTCACTCTCCATAAAGGCCACAGCGCAACTAACTCACACTAATACCGCAAGAAAACCATTATATCATCACTTTATCCTAACACTTCTACTGAGCCTCAAAAGACAGCCCCCACGCGTTGCCCTGACATTCGACTACTGTTTTCTCACTCTCCATAAAGGCCACAGCGCAACTAACTCACACTTATGCCGCGAGAAAATCATTATATCATCACTTTATCCTAACACTTCTACTGAGCCTCAAAATACACCCTCCACGCGTTGCCCTGACATTCGAATACTGTTTTCTCACTCTCCATAAAGGCCACAGCGTAGCTAACTCACACTAATACCGCAAGAAAACCATTATATCATCACTTTATCCTAACACTTCTACTGAGCCTCAAAATACAGCCCCCACGCGTTGCCCTGACATCCGAATACTGTTTTTCACCTTCCGTAATTACCACTGTGCCATTATATAACAATTACGTCGAGAGGAGGATCATCTATCATCTCTTTATCCCTGCACCGCTCCTCTGCCTTTTAATACATCACAGCCAACCTTCCCGCACGTGTTCCCTCTACTTTCACCTACCTTTCCACCTTTCTTAATTACCTCAGTGCCATTATATAACAATTATGTCGGGAAAAATGATCCTTCTCACATACCATTCCTTGCTACCTCGCTTCTGTAATCCTATTCTCCTATTTATATCTCTGGTAACGGTATTTCTTTTATACCTACACGTCCTGAGCTCTCATCCTTATATAACAATTATGTCGGGAAAAATGATCCTTCTCACATAATTTATCTTTCATTGCTACCTTGCCTCTGTACTCCTAACACCCTCGCTTATATCTCTTTGGTAACGTTATTTGTTTCATACCTACACGTCCTGAGTCTCCATTCTTATATAACAGTTATGTCGGGTAAAATTATCTTTCTTACGTATCTTTCCTTGCTGCCTCTCCTCTGTAATCCTAGTTCTTCCGCTCATATCTCTTTGGTAACGTTAAATCATTTATACCTACTAACGGTTTCAGGGGCCGTGTTCCCCTGTTTTTCGCAAATAAAACTTTAACAAAGCGTCGGACAAGGATGTTATTTTGGCAGTGGATGTTTGAGACCCCGACCTAATGGGAAAAAATATGATTTGGTGTCACATGTGGATAATGAAGCACTTATAAGAGTAAATTTAGGGTAAACTTCGCTAAAAGTTAAAGGCACTGTGAGCGAGGCTAGCCCCGCCCCGCTCATCTTCTCGTGACGTCGATGTGACGTTTAGCTCTGACGTATGAGTAATCATCCATCCAACCAGCAATTATGTCTTACTGCTTCACACACACACACACACACACACACACACACACACACCGTAGCAATATTTAATCTACTGTAAATATGGATGTTCCTTCTATGGACTATCAGTTGGGGAGAAACAGTCTTACTCGAAGGAAATTACTTATCCTTTACATGGAAAATGTGACTATTGGTAGTACATGCTGCATGTATGTAAACGAGCAGTAGTTTCTGGTTTCATCCCTTGTCGGTTCACCAACCTCCCCCATACCCAACCTTTCCTTCCTCACACAATCATCCCCACCCAACTACCCAACAACACCTTTGTCGTTGGCGGGGCTAGCCTCGCTCACAGTGCCTTTAACTTTTAGCGAAGTTTACCCTAAATTTACTCTTATAAGTGCTTCATTATCCACATGTGACACCAAATCATATTTTTCCCCACTAGGTCGCGGTCTCAAACATCCACTGCCAAAATTACATCCTTGTCCGACGCTTTGTTAAAATTTTATTTGCGAAAAACAGGGGAACACGGCCCCTGAAACCTTTACCAAACGCCCTTTGTCTCCATTCTTATATAAGTTATGTCGGGTATCTTACCTTATTACGTTTCCTACCTCTCCTCTTATTTCCTGTTTTCTCATTCAAATCTCTGTGGTAACCTTCTTCTATACATATACACACATTTAGCCCTCATCATGCTATGTTTATCACCCTATTCACCTTTATCCTCTTCCTTATTATCATATGTTCCCGTAATTTAACCCATTTCTTCCTCAGCACTCTTCTTTCCCCATCACCACCATGCCCTCTTCACTACTATCCCCCCACTCCTCAGCCGCTCCCTCAATAACCCCTCTTCCTTCCTCTCAGTCAGTCCTTCCCATAACCTTCATCTGTCCTTCTACCCTCCCTACCTCCCGCCTCCCGACTCCTTCTCCAAGGCTTCGGAGCACGAGACGAAACACCAACACACTCAAAAAGCTTTATATCCCTAATGGTTGAGAGGCAGGGTAGGTGCATATGTTTTTCTGGTATGGATCAAAGAAGCGCTAATGTACTCTTTGCTACTGTTTTGGATTCCTGTGTTACGTGTGAGTACAAATGATGGGCGTGATGTTCCGACCGAGCAAGAATGAATCAGGGTTTGCTCGTAGAAAACGGGAGTCGAGTTAGCGCTGGTTACCTCTCTCTCTCTCTCTCTCTCTCTTGCCTTCACTGCATCACTTTATACGGTTGAAAAATGGTCCACACAGTTACCGCGTTGACTGTACAGTTTAAATATATAACGACGATTCTCCATTAACTAACTGTTGGGTGGTGTTACATAGTAAATAGGTCTCTCTCTCTCTCTCTCTCTCTCTCTCTCTCTCTCTCTCTCTCTCTCTCTCTCTCTCTCTCTCTCTCTCTCTCTCTCTCTCTCTCTGTGTGTGTGTGTGTGTGTGTGTGTAGCCAGAGCCGTAACTAATGGACGTGTTTAAACATCCGTGCGCGCATGTTATTAATAATTCGCAACACGTAACAATTCACTTCGTTATCGCTCCTCTCAAACACAAGGCGACTACCAGAACACACACACACACACACACACACACACACACACAGGCAGTTACTTACACCAAACCATACTTCAGCACCTAACCAGCTAGTTCATGTCAGTGTATGTCTGTGTGAGGGACGCCAACTTCCGACCAATCAGAGAGCAATATCCAGGAGGTCACGTCGTGTCCAGAGGTGCCGGAACCATTCACATCACTCGAGCCGGCTGTCTGTATCAACCAATCAGCGTGCCGGGAAGTACCGCGCCTTGACTGACACCCCGCAAGGCTCGTCACCTCTCTTCACCTCTCTCTCCTACTCTCCTACCCTCGCCGTCCTCCCCGTGACACGTGCCAGGTTTTTCTCCTCTAATCGCCGCCTCTCCGTCTTGTTAACTCGCCCCGCAGACAAAAGAACTTCAGAAGAGCCCTTTGAGGAGAGGCGCGTGGCGTGCAGATGCTGTGGGTATGATAGCAGGCGTTGTTTTGATGCATAGCTGTGTTTACCTGAGGTCCATTTTTAGTGCTCCAGGTGTTGGTAGTTAAGTTTGGGGTTTGCTTCTGTTTTTCCTCCTCGTTTTCGTCATCCGTGTTCCCTCTTTCAGCTCTTCACTTTGTTGTTCTGATGCATAGCTGTGTTTACCTTAGGCCCATTTTTAGTGCTCCAGGTGTTGCTAGTTAAGTTTGGGGTTATTTTTTCAGTTACATAAGAAACAAAAAAAACTGTTAAAAATAATATCGGCCCACTACTATTAAGTGGCAATACGATTAGTGGTGATAAAGGCATGGCGTCGGTCCTAAATTCAACCTTTAGTAGCGTATTTACAAAAGAGAACATGAAATCAATTCCAGCCCCGAAGAAAATTTTTCAAGGCCCTGAAGAACATAAGCTTGCATTGACCGAAAATGATATCAGCGAAGTGCGTGCGTACCTCCAGAAAATAGATCCAAATAAATCTCCGGGCCCCGATAATTTATCTCTTCGCGTGTTGAGAGAATGTAGTCAACAGCTAGAATTACCCATAACATTAATATTCAACAAGTCATTAGCACAGGCCAGTGTGCCTCTCTAGTGGAAAAAGGCCAATATTACCCCGATCTTTAAAAAAGGAGACAAAAAACAAGCCAGTAATTATCGTCTCATCAGGCTTACGTCTGTCCTAATTAAACTATTCGAAAAAATAATCATGGATAAAATGATCACTTTCCTTGAATCAAATGATTTGATAACTGATAGTCAGCATGGATTTCGTAGTAATCGGTCTTGCCTTACCAACCTATTAACCTTTTTCAACGATGTTTATACATGTTGGGATGCCCGAAGCCCATATGACGTAATTTACCTAGATTTTCAGAAAGCGTTTGATAAAGTTCCTCACGTTAGGCTTATTTCAAAACTGCGTTCCCACGGCATTAACGACCATCTATGTGCGTGGATTCATGACTGGCTCACTCACCGACAGAGAACAACGTGTAGTTCTTAATAGTGAAGCATCGGATTGGCAGCCCGTCACCAGTGGCGTTCCCCAAGGTTCGGTCCTGGGGCCAACACTATTCATAATTTACGTGAACGACTTAGAAACTGATATCCTATCAAAAGTAGCCAAATTCGCCGACGACACCAAATTAGGAGATACGGTAATGAACAGTCAAAGTTGCGAGAACATTCAATCAGACTTAATAAGACTTGCCGACTGGAGCGAAAAATGGCAAATGAATTTTAACGTAGATAAATGTAAAGTAATGCACATAGGTGAAAAAAATCCTAACTTTAGGTATCAGATTCAAGGACATGAGCTCAGCGAAGTAAAACAAGAAGATCTTGGTGTCATTATCAGTAACACTCTTAAAATGAGTGATCAATGTTCTGCAGCGAGTAAAAAAGCCAATATGATGTTGGGATTAATCTCAAGAAACTTTGATTATAAATCACCCGAACTTATGAAGAGATTATATTTAGCATTTGTAAGACCACACCTAGAATACGCCGTTCAGTTCTGGTTACCGAACTATATCAAAGATCAAGTTTTGCTAGAAAAGATACAGCGACGAGCAACCAAACAAATTCCAGCGCTCCGAAACTTGCCATATGACGAGCGTTTAAAGCGTTTAGATATGTTTTCTTTAAAAAAGCGAAGGATAAGAGGGGACTTAATTGAAGTGCTCAAAATCCTTAATGGATTCGACAACATTAACCCAGATAGTCTATTTCAGAGAGACACCAACACAAGAACACGCAGCAACGGTATGAAGTTAAAGGGAAATCGATGTAACACATTGGTGTGCTGAAGTTTTTTCAATAAGAGAGTCGTCGATCACTGGAATAGACTCCCACCGTCAGTAGTTAGCGCACAGAGTATCAATAGCTTTAAGTCTTCTTTGGATAAGTACTTCAGGGATATAAGATTATACTGACCCTTTTTCGCATGTTTTCAGACAGATTGCAGCAAGACGTCAACCTAAATCCATATTATTCTCCCCCACAACCTAGATTGCAAGTAGCGAAAGTCAACAATAGAGTAAAGCAACAGTTAATGTCCGCATGACAGGTGGAGTGAGGTGTGGGTGCAGTAAGGTGACAGGGTACTGGTGCCGTGCCTAGTACCGCCGGTAAAATGAGGATCAAGCCTTCACCTGTGCCCCTGAAACTACACCTCACCCATCGTGAGTGTTAGGGGGGATTCTGGGGCTGCCCTGTGTAGGCCACTCGGCCTCTTCCAGTCTCCCTGTATTTCTATGTTCTTATGTTCTTATGTAATAAAGTCATTTTCCCCCACAGCTTAGGTTACCAGTAGTGTAAGTTAAGGGTAGTAATTTCCTCTTATTTCTCTCTTTACTGTAAAATTTCCATGGCCCTTTCTTCCTTAAAGGTACATGGTGTTCTCTTCTAACTATTTCCTGCCGGCACGTTGCCGGAGGGAGAGGTGGGTGGGGAGGAGCCTTCATCTTTTCTGTCCTGTCCCACCACACGTAGATTACTAGTAGTAGCGGTAGTAAACAGACACCCTCGCCATAGACCGATAGGTCTTCTGGTGTCTGTTCTTCCTATGTATTCCTATGTATTCCTCCTCCTATACTTCGTTTGTTCTTGCTTTTTCTTTTCCTCCTTCCTGTTCCTTTCTTCACCTCGTTATTTTTTTTTTTGTATATTTGTGTTTATTTGTTTATTTTTATTGCTGGAGGTTCAGGTATTTAGATTGGGGTCCGTTTCATATTCTTTCTCCTCCTTTTCATCTTTCTTTCTGCTGTTCTTTACTTTCTCCTCGTTTTGAAGCATTGGTGCGTTTACTTGGTCATTTTTTATTATCTCAGGTGTTGTTAGTTAGTTTGGGGTCTGTTTCTGTTCCTCCTCCTTCTCCTCCTCCTCCTCCTCCTCTTCCTCTCTCCATTTTCTTTTCTCCTCCTCCTCCTCCTCCTCCTCCTCCTCGCGTTTTGCCGCCCGAGTGCTGGCCCGGAATCGACTCCTTTGTTATTTTTCTTAAGCTGATATTTAATGCCTTGTACCCTGTTTCTCTCTCTCTCTCTCTCTCTCTCTCTCTCTCTCTCTCTCTCTCTCTCTCTCTCTCTCTCTCTCTCTCTCTCTCTCTCTCTCTCTCTCTCTCTCTCTCTCTCTCTCTCTTGTTTTCTGGCTCCACAATGCTTTATTTTTGCTCGTCTTATTTTCTTTTCATTCATCTTCCTTTACCTATTGTCTGTATCTTTTTTTTCTCTCTATATTCTTTCTTCCATTTCTTGCGTTTCTCCCTCAGGCGCTCACTCGCTCCCTCTCTCACTCCCCCATTCCTTCTATCTCCCACTTCTTCCTTCCTTCCTGTTTTAAATCCTCTTCTTTTTCTCTCATTCCACCTTTTTCTCCTTCTGTTGTCTATCTGAATTCTTTTTCTTTTTCTTTCTCTTCATTTTTTCCTTTCCCTCCTCCTCTCTAACTTAATTCTCCTTTTTATTTTTATCTTTCTCTTTCCTTCTGTTTTCTTAATTTCCTTTTCTCTTTTCTCAATATTTCTTCTTTTCCTTCTTCTCGTCTCTCTCTCTCATCCCTCGCCCTCCTGATCTCTGTTAATTCCTTTTCCTCTCTTTCAACTTTTTTCCTTTCTTCCTTCTCTCTCTCTCTCTCTCTCTCTCTCTCTCTCTCTCTCTCTCTCTCTCTCTCTCTCTCTCTCTCTCTCTCTCTCTCTCTCTCTCTCTCTCATCCCTCGCCTTCCGTATCTCTCAGCCGTAAAGTCATTCCACGTTTCATTGTCTTTTACATTTTTATTATTTTCTTCATCTCTCTCGCTCTTAATTCCTTTCTCAACACCTTTCTTCTTTTTCCTTCCTTCTTCTTCTTCTCTCTCTCTCTCAGTCATCCCTCACTATCCCTATCTCTCAGCCGTAAAGTCATTCCAAGTTTCCGACAAGTGGTGAAGTTTAATTCAGATTCAGCTTTGCCTTTCTCGACCTCCTTCCTTCCTCCCTTCCTTTCTTAGGCCGTCCGATAACTGGTCATTTATTACGCTCTCTCCTCCTCCCTCGCCTTGCTCGCCTTCAATAGATCGGTCAACATTAATTCACCTGTGTTATGTACTTAGGAGAGAGAGAGAGAGAGAGAGAGAGAGAGAGAGAGAGAGAGAGAGAGAGAGAGAGAGAGAGAGAGAGAGAGAGAGAGAGAGAGAGAGAGAGAGAGCTGTATCTCCATCATCCATACCTCCATCTCGACTACTGTTTATTTCCTATGTATTCGGTTCACTCTCGGAGCCTAAGTGTCTTGCCTGTAAAGTTTCCGTCGCTTTGTTGCTCTTGACGAAGGACTGAGTGGAGGAGGAGGAAGAGGAGGAGGAAGAAGAGGAGGAGGAGGAGGTGGAGGAGGAGGAGGAGGAGGAGGAGGAGGAGGAGGAGGAAGAGGAGGAGGAGAGGAAGACGTTGTAATGGGGGGGAGGCCATTATGAGAGGCTGTAATTGGCGCAGTTGGCGGGACAATTATCTAATTCTGCCGCTGAAGAGGGTGATTTTGTGTGTTGCAAAGAGAGAGAGAGAGAGAGAGAGAGAGAGAGAGAGAGAGAGAGAGAGAGAGAGAGAGAGAGAGAGAGAGAGAGTCATTTCCACTCTTGGGCTTCACTAACCACCATGCCCACAGATTTCTCTAACCCTTCTCTTTAACTAACCTTAGAGCTATATTAAGTACGTTGGGAAAGGCCTTTGTATTGCAGTAGACTAGCAATGAATGAATATGATGATGTGATTATGTTACTCCTCTGATGTTTTCTCTCCCTCCCTCTCTTGTCTCTCCCTCTTCCTCCCTCCCTCCACGATGTCCCTCTCCTCCTCTGACTCTCCTTTCCTCCCTTGTCTCTCCCCTCTCCCTAGCCACCCCTCCTTCCTTCTCTCCCCTTCCTCTCCTCCTCTGACTCCCTCGCTCTCTCTTCTCTCCCCCTCCCTGTTCCTCCATCCTTTCTTCTCTCCCTCCCTCCACGGCGTCCCTCCCCTCACCTCTCGCCCCCCCTCCTTGTCTCTTCCCCCCTACCTGCCTGTCCCACCTTACTTCCCTCACTCCCCCTCCAGCTCCCACCACCACCGCCGCCTCCGTTATTAGGTCACGTGATGCATGCTTGCTCTGACTCGTGCGCTGAAGCTAACACGATAAAGCCTTCCTACCTCTTATAGCTATCTACCTACCTATCTCTACCTATGTGTCTGCCCATCTACCTACCTATCTACCTACTAAACTAATACCTATCTACCTATTTGTTTACATACCTTTCTACCTACATGTTTATCTACCAAGCTACCTACTGTCTGAATCTGTTTTTCAAAGCATAATCTAGCATGAATTCTGTTTTCCAGTTGCTAAGAATCCTCATGTTTGAATAATTGCAACAGTCAGGTATTTCATCATCAACGCAATAAGCCTCTGAGATTTTTCGTCTAAGTTTCTATTTTGAGACGTAAGCTGTATTTCCTCTTAGGAGGCTTAATGTTAGCAGAAACTGTTCGTCCCACACAATGGCTCGCACCCTCGGCCGTCCCAGGAGCGGCGAGGCAGCGGAGGAGGGGAGTAATAAACGCCTCGCTGCTCAAAGATAGGACTCATTAGCGCTCAGGAAAACACTGAATCTAATCCTTCTTTTCCTTCCCCACACAGAGACGAGAAGAAAAGTCGCTTCCAAGTAAGAGCGTTTGTGCCGGGCCATCCCAACGGCCTCGGACGAAGAAACTGGAGTGGTTGGGACATGACACAAGCACTCACTCGACTCACACCGACCCAGCAGCAGGAACGACACCAGCAACATCGATCATTACTCTGCTTTATGTCTTCAGTGAGATTCAAGGTTAGTTATTTTTATTCTTGTTCTTGTTGTAGATGACCTTGTTAATGTTCATGCTCTTGTTCTTGTGTTTTTCTTCTGTTCTTATTCTTCTTGTTCTTTTTGCTCTTGTTTTTCTTGTTCTTGTCCTGTTTATTGCGATTATTATGCTGTAACGCCTTCTTGTTCCTCTTCTCATTATTAATATCATTATTATTTCTATTACTATTATTATTATTATTATTATTATTATTATTATTATTATTATTATTATTATTATTATTATTATTATTATTATTATTATTATTATTATTATTATTATTATTATTATTATTATTATTATTATTATTATTATTATTATTATTATTATTATTATTATTATTATTATTATTATTATTATTATTATTATTATTATTATTATTATTATTATTATTATTATTATTATTATTACTGGTAGTAGTAGCATCACCATTACTATCTCGTGGTCCTCGCGGCACTGCTGGCTCCCTTATCTCGGTCGCACTGTCATCGCCGCGTGGAGGTGTCGCCTTGCCTCGTAAATACGGGAGGAACTGCACGAGGCTGCTTATTGGACTCACCGCGCGATATCTTAATGTAGCCCTCACGACCTGCACCGTTTGTCTCACTCTTGTGCACTCTTATACTTTGTTCTTGTAAGTCAGTAAATCTGATAATGGAATGCTGTCTTTTGAAATCACAGCAGCGAACACTAGCATTTTCATTTTCATCACTTTTAAAACCCGTTTTCCTTATGGCAGTACCTAGTGTCTTACGGGAAATGGTTGATACATATTTTTTGCTTCCTTTTGGCTCGTTTCTCTTACCGTAAAAATAAGTTCTGTAAAAGAGGGAAATAATTCAGTTCCTGGCAGTGCGTCGCGCGGGGAAGTCTGGTGTTTTAAAGCCACAGCCGTGATCGAGGAAACGGCATCCTGGACCTAAATTACAGCTCTTAGTCCTCAACAAAGACCACCCTCTCCCCCCCCCCCCACACATACCGCACACACACTAACCCCCCAACACACGCTACCTTTCCCCCTTCACAGTAACCCTCCCTGACACACAAAAGGGCAGTCACGGTGTTACAAATTACCTGTGTTCGTCTCTTTCCCGGCTCACCTTTGAAACGCTATACCTAGATCCAGTGTGCTCAGGTGTGGTCATTAGCCTTCCTCTTGCTACCCAAATACCTTGATACCTGATTGCTTTTCTCCTCTCACCTGGAACTCCACCCGACACTTGTAGCTTTTGTTTCTTTTTCCTATTCTTTCGTTCTTCTTTATTATTTTGTTTTCTTTTTCCCTTTTTTTATTTAATTTCTCTCTTGCTCCATCTTTGTTTCTTCTCCCCTCCTCTGCTCTTCCCTCCATTACTCTTTCCTCCACTTCTCTTCCCTCAAAGCCTCTCCTCTCTTTTTTTCTCTTCTTTTATCCTCTTCTCTGAATCTCATCTACATCTCCACTCTAAAACCCCACCTTCTACCTCTCCTCCTCCTCCTCTCCCTCTTCTCCTCCTCCTCCTCCTCCTCCTCCTCCCCCTCCTCTTAAAGTCGATGTACAGGTATAACTTTTCTTAAGGTGTTTCGGTCTGAGTTAACTAATGAAGCATGTTAGTGTTTTCTCTTAGTGTGTGTGTGTGTGTGTGTGTGTGTGTGTGTGTGTGTGTGTGTGTGTGTGCTTTCGAAATGGCGGCACTTCTCTCAAATTATCTCATTTTCTCTACCGTATCCTTGCGAAGAGAGCGAGGGAAGGGAGGTCTTTACATTTTCCCCTCGTCTCTCCAAGGTGAACTCAACAGATTATATGACTGGGCGGATAAATGGCAGATGGAGTTCAATGTAGGGAAGTGCAGTATTCTGAGTGTAGGTAGGAACAACCCCTCACATAACTATTGCTTAAATGACACTCTCATAAGTAGGTCTGGGTGCGAGAGGGATTTAGGGGTCTTAGTGAGCTCTGATCTCCGTCCAAGGGCACAATGCATTCAAGCTAGAAATCGAGCTAATAGGGTACTGGGATTTATTTCAAGGAGTGTAAGCAACAGAAGCCCCGAAGTCTTCCTCAAACTATATTTAGCATTAGTTAGACCTCATCTTGACTATGCGGTTCAGTTCTGGTCACCCTACTATAGAATGGATATCAAAATGTTAGAATCGGTGCAGAGGAGGATGACTAAGATGATTCAGGGGTTGAGAAACTTGCCATACGAGGAAAGACTCAAACAGTTAAACTTGCATTCTCTAGAAAGGCGAAGGGTGCGTGGAGACATGATCGAGGTTTATAAATGGATGAAGGGCTTTAATAAGGGAGACATTCATAAGGTTTTGTTGGTAAGAAAACCGGGTAGGACACGAAGTAACGGGTTTAAACTGGATAAATTCAGATTCAACAGGGACATAGGCAAAATTTGGTTTACTAATAGGGTGGTGGATGAGTGGAATAGGCTTAGTAGTCATGTGGTGAGTGCCAATACAATTGTCACATTCAAAAATAGACTAGATAAATTCATGGACAGCGATATTAGGTGGGGTTAGATACACGGGAGCTTAGGGTCAAAGGAGCTGCCTCGTACAGGCCTACCGGCCTCTTGCAGACTCCTGCGTTCTTATGTTCTTATGTTCTCTCTCTCTCTCTCTCTCTCTCTCTCTCTCTCTCTCTCTCTCTCTCTCTCTCTCTCTCTCTCTCTCTCTCTCTCTCTCTCTCTCTCTGACTGTATTCTCAATTACCTCATTTTCTCTTGTCTCACTTCCTCTCTCTCCCCTCTCGTTATTCTTCTCTCTTTCACCCGCTTTATCTTCCTTCCTTCCTTCCTGTTGTGTGTACTTTACTTTGTTCCTCTTTCTTCCTGTTCCTCCAGTTCTTTCTTGTTCCCTTACTCTCATTCACAAATTTATCTCCACTCCATGTAACTCCTCTCCATCTCTCAGCCTCCTTTCCTCTCGCTCCTATTCATCTCCCTTCTTACAGCATCTCTACTTCCTTACGTCCATCTCCTAGTCATCTTCCTAGTTACAGCATCGCTTCTTCCACAAGCTCCGTTTTGGTATTCTCATCTCCCTCCTCCCAGCATCTCTTTTCCTGACCTCCTTTTCTTTTCATCTTTCTCATCCCAGCATCTCTTTTTTTATATCCATTTCTCTATTCACCTCCTTCGTTCCAGCATCTCTCGTTCTATACCTCCATCTCTTCACTCATCTCCTTTCAGCATCTCTTCTCACTTACCTCCTTCTCCATCCCTTCATCTCTCCAGCATCTCTTCTTAAATACCTTCATCTCTTTCTACTCACCTTCTTTCCAACATCTCCTCCTCTTCTCTAACTCCATTTCTCTTCTCATCTCCTTTACAGCATCTCTTCAACATCCATCTCGCTGCTCATCTCCCTTCTTCCAGCATCTCTTCATATTAACCTCCATCTCCACTTTTTCTCTCCCTCCATGCCCTTCCTTTTCACTGCGTTACTCTATAAGGACGAAGGGGCTGAGGTTCCTTTTTGGCTAATGCAATGGACGATAAATTTTTTTGTGGGAGAGCAAGAGAGAGATGTACAGAAAGAGAAGCGAAAGATGGAAGGCGAGAGGCAAACTTTTTTTTTCTTCGTTCTAACCTCACTTCCATCCTGTTTTTTTCTTCCTTCAGAGCTCGGGGAAGGGAAGGAAAGAGACGGAGAGGCATGAAGGCTTGCAAATTCGCGTGAAATGTCGGAGATAAGTTTAGCAAAGTATGAGGGAAGGGATGGGAGAGAGAGAGAGAGAGAGAGAGAGAGAGAGAGAGAGAGAGAGAGAGAGAGAGAGAAGTAGAAGCATAAATCAACCTGAAATAT